>NC_092817.1:99194240-99494240 GCF_023375885.2 Dermacentor andersoni | reverse complement strand
GAGCCACAGCAACTTCTCAAAAGTACTAAACCCCAGCCTCCCCATCATGAAACTTTGGCTTTGGGCTCAGTTCAACAACTTCTCGCCGAGACAGTTGAAATATAGTCACGCATCTTTGGAAGGAAGCCACACATACCGCTCCTGAAAGTTGCCCACAGGACACGGGCAAAAGTTTACAAAAGTGAAAAAATGATTCTACTGTCCATCTTCGTGGTGGAAACTTGCAGCCCAGCTAAATATGGGTTCTTACCTTGGCGGAGCTACCTGGTTCTAAGCAACATGTTTTTTTTTTCTTTTTATAGGTGCTGAAGTACTTTCTTGCTTAATGTAAAAAAAAAAAGTTGATTGAATTACTTCTTGCAGTGCAGCTCGGGCTTTTTAACAATGCATAAGCTCACAAACCTACTAGTAAGAAAAATCTAAAAAGGTCTCACTTTCATCAGCATGAACAGTTAGCAGTTTATGGTATAGACACTCACTCCACACTCAAAGTGACTAAATCCACAAAGCAACAGCCAAGGCGCAGATCTTTTAGCAGCGCCACAACACATGGTCAATTTGAAGCTACGCAGTCAGCTTGAAAACAATGACATCACAATTTTAGGACAACTTTCGCTGTGCTTAATAGTTATAGTACTTGCCTGCAGTTCTGAACGAGAAATCATTAAATAAATGTTTTGTAAGTATCGTGGCACTATATTTTCAGTGAAAATGACAGAAGACTTGTTTTCATCACGTGTGCAGCCACCTTTCATAGCTGCCTTGGAAGGGGCCAAGGAATTACATATACCAGTTATAAGAGCGCAATATCACATTGAATAATATGCTGATGCCTCCAAATGAATGCTAATGACATGAACCAACCTTGTGATGCCGAATGCAATTCCAGTGCTCAAATCAAAATACCTTTGCTTGCTTTGCATTATAATGAGTCTGCTACAAGCATATCTGAAACTGAAAGTGCTTAAATAAATTTCAGTAAACGGGTTCGATGACAAGGCGCTAAATTAGCCAGTGGTGCTTGCTTGACTCCGCACGAGGGGTCACATTAAGCAGCCAGTATTGTGCATGCGGGAAAACAGTACATGCAAGCGACTTCAGTTTTCTGAAATTTATATGCAGTGAGTATTTTGTTTAAGTGTTAAGCTGAAGGACACGTCACAATGCACATGTGCCAGTGATCCACTAAAATAGTTCGACGAGAGCAGAGCAGATTAAAATGTACAATGCCCTAGAGGGCACAAGTGAAAGGCACAACACAAGAAGAAGCAATGCCAGTCAGGACCTGGAACTAAATCAGAAAGACTCAAATTAGAATGGCAAGCCGTAATTGACAATGCCAGATCACAAAATTTGTATGTCAAGGGGACATGCTGGGGACAGCACGCGCCCAATAAGATGCCTTGGGCTTCCGAAGCAGCTACAAAGCAATTTTAGCCACAGGTGGTTTGCAGAAGTAAATGCTATTAAAAAACACGGAAGGCAAACAGCTGGAAAAACCTTTCTGCATTGATGGTGAGGAGTTTCCAATCGGGCCGGGAGACACACAACTTCCATTCTAGCATTTCTTGAGGAAATGGGAGAACTAAAGAAAGCACTCGATAAAATTAACCATTCAATCTTCTCTGGCCTGAATAGAATGCACATGGTAGCCCGCTGCTCACCATTCAAAAGTTAGGCCACGTGAAACATGCTCGTAACACGTATGGTGGAAGCATAAAAAGATAAGCAGCATTGTGTATAGGGTACGAAAACTTGCTATCGGTGGCCCTGACTGAGTACGAAAAATCGGTAAGTGATAACGTCAGCAGTGGCCAGCAGACGAATTACACCATATAGACAAAAAGCTTCACAAGTGGCCTCACTCCTGGAGGAAATACGGAAAGCGTTTCAGCACGAGAATGTTTCTAAAGGCGTGCTTGGCATGGCAGTACGAGCACATGCACTGGTGAGTTAATGTCACTATCACTGGCTAGTTTTCACCACTCTTTCAATGCTCTCAAATAACGGCAGCGATTGGAACACTGTGCTTTGAATTGTCAAAGGCACGGCAGCACCGCACATATGATGGGATCCCTCCTCAGTATTTTACTATGAGATATGCAAAGCAAGCCTTCATCAAGCTTGCGACGCGACATTGACATTTCTTTTTTTTTTTCTCATAGTCTCTTTTTCTGCCTGTAGCAACACAGGGCCGGCAACAACACAAGTCGAGCTAACACACTGCAGTTGTAGCGTTCGCTGCAATGTCATGTAGCCACCGCAGATAGTCTCGCAGGCACTTTATAGATAGAGCGTGGAGAGGTTCCAGTACTTCTGCAGCACCGACGTCTGCATCTTCACGGCTAATAACAGTCCGTGGCAAGGGCAAGACGGTTGAGGCGACAACCGCGCGCGAGAATGTCGACCACAAATGACGTTGCTGTACTCCTTCACACAACTGTTTCGTCCTACAGCACAACACGGGAGGCTTGTCCCCGTCCTTGTAACAAGGAGGGGCACAGTGAAAGCGTGCGGCACCAGCTGTGGCAACCTCAGTCCTTGCTGTCTGACCCCGACTCGGAGTCGTCATTGTCGTCACTACTGTCCGAGCTGCTGTCACTATCACTCTCACTGCTGTCGTCCTCGTCGTCCTCTTCGTGGTTTGTGTTGGGCTCGTTCTGAGGAGAGATATAGAGGAAACATACTTAAATGTCAAACAAGCACAAATGACAGACAGAAACAAAAGTGGGCGTATTAAAACTGTGTACAACTACCTACGTGCAGGTAAAGAATTTGGTCTTGCAATATAACAGAGATATACCAAGGAGGCAAAACTTCCTCTCCATAAAACGAAAACATGACGTCTGCCAGCAGCCTAAAAGCAAGGCAGCTTTATTACACGACTGCAGATTTAGTGCGTAAAAATTAGCTCTGCACGCTCAGCAGCTAGTGCCTCTGGGATGTCAAGAATGCCTTATGCAACAGAATAAGTCAGAAACAAAGGTTCCAGTCATACCCCTACTTTCAATGACCATTGAAACAACAGGCCATTAACATCTGAGCCTAATCGGCTCCTTTGTGTGAGCCAGCAGAAGGAAGCCAAAGGGGCTCAAGGATTTCAATGATAGGTCCTCACAGATGTGTCCTGTTTTTTTTTTAATTTGCTGTGCCAGATCAACACACCTCAATAAAACAATGGAGTCAAACCTTGTTATAACAAAGTTGCATACAACCTTTGTTGTATTTGACATTCATTATAAGCATATATTTGTTACATGCTGATATCAGTAATAAACATGTTATGTTTACTTTGTTATACCGGACAATTAGTTATTGTAGCTATTCGAATCTAGGCCGATAGTTTTTTTCGAATAATCATATACCAAACTCTAGGTTCGGCTTAAATTTGAGGATTTTAAAAAACGCGACAATTTGTAATTGGAAATGATAAATATGGTGCATAGCTAGCGCCATCTAGAAAACTCAGCATTGCAGCCACTATTAGTCGTGCCAGTAGCCAAATGAAGTACACGAGTGACGTCGCTTTGCTGACATGTGTCGTCTGCATGTGGCATGGTTGGCATAGTCCGTAGCGTGGCGTTACCCACACAGGCGATGCCACTATAGTGTCACTTTCAAACGAAAAGTTGTGCTAGCTGCAAAGGCACCGTCAAACGTTCAAGCCAGGCGGGGCTTTGGTGTCGATGAGAAAAACGTCCGTCATTGCAGGGATAACGGGGGATGCTTCTTGTGCGTGCTGCAACGAGGAGATGACAGCAATAAGGAAAATAGGTGCGCAATAACAGAGAGGAGCTGTTCACCGAGATTGTGCCGCATTTCAATGCATGTAAGCCGTGCCGCACTTCCTGTGCAAGCACGGGCGCGCCGACGCGAGCTTGCGCACGTCCACAAGCGTGCGTGGTCTGGGCTATAGTGATGAGGCTATCAGCGATGATAACGCAGAGTGAGCTCGGCATGTTCATATTGAATAAATGCTGTTGTCATTTTGTTAACGCTGTCCTCGCGTTTTTGATCGGTCTACATTCGAGGTAGTTTTTTTTAATTTTTTTCTGGCTTCGGACATTCGGGGGGTCAGCTTAGAATCAGGGCTGACCTAGATTCGTGTAAATATGGTGTACCACTGTTCGTTGTATTGAGGTTCCAACTGTATTGCGACCAGAAATGCTATGATGCCCGGAATCCCAGCAGATGCAGTGATAATAACCCAGCTCAACTGCAAGAGTTTCCGGAGCTAATGGCTACTTATTATTGAGCTTTGTAATCAGTAACCAGTTTCTGCTTCTTATAAGACGGGAAATGCAGAAGTGGCTCTTGTGATGAAAGCATGCGCATCAGACAAGCTGCAACATGTGCTGCTCGCACTTCATCTAACAACTACTGGTGCAGCCATTAACTTGGAAAATGCACGATATAGGGAAATGCACTTGTGGTTTAGGAAAAGGCTCAAAAACGTCAAGTTACAGTAAAGCATCGTTGGCAGGTACCTACTTGCAACATACAGTGGGCTCTCATTAAACGGAAACTCAAGGGGCCAGGGGAATTGGTTCCGTTCATCAGGAGTTCCATTTACTGAGAGTTTGTACAAAGCTGAATACAATTGCATGAATACAAAACCAACCAACCACGAGGATGGTGTTCTGTTTAAGCACGAGATTCCACTGTACTATAGGTTAAAACATAGTTGTGCCTAAGGATTTTCGAAGTGCACCTAAATCTACGAGTGTTTTTGCATTCCGAATCAATAAACACGTAGCCATCATGCCCGAAGATCAAACCCAATGACCTCACACTCAGAAGCAGAACGCCATCGCCACTGAGCTAATGCGGAGGGTAGGCAAGAGGTCCATTTTGGCACCATGAGCTGAGCTCACCTTAACCACCACCGGTGCCGTGACCAAGCTCGGTGCCTCTTCCTTCTTGATGACAGGTGTCTGCTGCTTCTTAGAGGGCGGGGCTTGCTGCTTGGGGACTACTGGCGGCAACGTGGGGGCAGATGGCTCATCTGAGTCGTCGCTACTAGACGAGTCTGAGGAGCCCGATTCAGACTCTTCCTCTTCTTCCTCCTCTTCAGAGCTCGAATCTGAGTCCTCGTCATCAGACTTGCCAGCCTTCGCCTCGGTTCCCTCTTCCTCCTCTCCCTCCTCCTCCTCCTCTTCTTCCTCGTCATCATCTTCGTCTTCATCGGAGGACTCTTCCGAGCTACTCTCCTCCGTTGATGCATCCTCCTCCTGGGAAACAGAGGACAAAGAGAACAACAATGCTTGACACACTGACATTGATGTACAGTTAGACCTCAATGTAACAAAGGTGGTAAAATTGGCAATTTGCTTCACTATATCAAAATTTCATTGTATTGAAATTTGACCTTTTATGCGAATAAATTCAGTCACCGATTTTTCTTACATGGAAGGGGGCCCTCGAATTATTTGAATTATCGAAAAAAGCAAATGTAAATGAGAAAACAATTTATTTTGATGAATTTGGGAGTCTGCAACAAATGATACAGTTTCATGCCACATCGACAATCGGTGGTACGAATTAAGTGAAGCCAGTCACACTTTCGCGTACGCTCCACCCTCGCAGCTGATAGGGTCGCCTACGCTGGGGCGATGCTATCACGAAAAGCACTGACAGCGGGGAGCGAATGCTTCGTCTGCCTCTCGCTCCAACGGGTCACCAAGACTCAAGATTAAGCAACCTGTAATACTAAACGTGTGGAAAGACAGCTTACGATGGCACAGCGTCTCGGCACACCCATTCTTTGGACACAGGGCAGGTTACCTTTATAGCAGTGTGCGTGGCTGCGTATGGGCTAAGCCGCGCTCAAGAAATCAAGACTTGCACTTGAGTGCGTTACCACGAGCTGGCTTCCCTACCCCTCTTTCCCTTTGCTTGTGCGAGAAGGCGTGCCGGGCGCAATAGGATCTTATCGCACTTGCACTTTTTACGGAGCATCATGCGGCTTTACTTCAGCAGTTCCTCTTGTTGCGTGGTGCGCAATTTGAGAGGTGCATTTGCTAGCAACCACTTGTAGCTCAACAATTTGACCATCTGTGTACACGGAAGTTTCCATTTATTGTCTCGGCATTCCTTTGCGGCAGCAGTGAACTTTCACTATGTTGAAATCGCATACAAACACACTTCATTATTCATTCTGTGCCCTGTCCTCAAAACACGCTGTTATAACCATGTTCCATCAAGCCAGCGACCAACTAGCTTATCTAAGTTTCTTAATCGTTATATTGAGGTTCTAAATACATGGTGTTCTACGAATAAGAGGTTACGGAAAGTTAAATACTTTATTACATCGAGAATTTTGTTATGTGAAGTTCGTTATACAGAGGTTTAACTGTAATTATGTGGCATTTTCAATTGATTGTCTCACACTACTTACGACCGCCTTCAGCCAATGAGCTTTGGCACACGCATCTCAGGCAGTCCTGCGCAGTGCAGGAAGGCAAGTAGGATTCGCTATTGAACCACTGCGATGTGATCTCAAATTAGCATAGCTGTTCTTGCATATCTTCAGTTTCCTATTTCACAAAGTTCTTCACAGGATCTTGATAAAACAGCCGTAGACCTATATGCACAGGTATGCTGAAGGTGTGTGTCTCAACGAAAAATGATAAAGGTACGCGCAGCTTCACATCAAAAAGCAGCCACAGTTTATGAGGATTGCTACAATGAAGGTTATGAGAATGTGCTGTGAAATCCACGACGCCTTATGACAAGGAAAAGAGGGAATGTGCTCACCACGGGAAATGGCCACACCTCATGAAAACAGAATGACTGCCAAAGTGTTATACGTACTGTATATTCCCTGGCTACCCCAACAGCTACAGCTGCCACTTTGCTCACTTCAAACCTCCCTTTCCATAAATGCAGCACAACATTAATGTATTTATATTAGGCAGCAACAACTTCACTCCCCAGGCTCAATCTATCTGACCTTTTAACCTTCACCATGGCAGCACTGCACACAAGCTTCGTGCACAAGGATACATACTGACTTCTACAAATTCTAGTACATATAGCCTGTGACTTCCAAGGTTATATTATAAAGTTCAAGTTGTGACCATTCTGCACTATGACGTTCAGGTCAAACATTGCAAATCAACTGGTGCGTGAAACACTGAAAAGTTGACCCCCTGTCTCAGAGGACACAAAGTGTTAAAGGGGCCCTGAACCACTTTTTATTGAACCACTTTTTAAAGTGGAGAAAAGCATTTGAAGTGAAACTAAGCTATTTCAGAAATACTCTGCCGCAAAAAGAGCTTCAATGCATTCAGCAGAAGCAGAGTTCTTGGCAATCAAACATGGCCTCCGCTGTGCTCCCGTTCGTTCTGCCTTGCACTGCGAAGGCTACGGCACAGTGGGGCATGCCCATAATGCTCCACCTTCTAAGTGTCACCGTGGCACGCAATTCAGATTTCATTTGGATGTCAACGTAGACGGCCCAACTTCCGCCTTTGGTGCCTACGACGTGCTAAACATAAGCGAAATGCGGTTGTCCTCAGCGAGACGCAGTGCACTTAGCCAGCGGAATCGTGGCGGCACCCTGTAGCAGTGGCGGTATCTACGCCATGTAGCCCACCGCAGCTTGATGTCAGTTATCGGCCAACAGCAGCCGTCTAAGGGAATGATTAAATTGTGCGACTGATGAAGAAATAGTGAGTCTAGAAGAGAGTGAGGACAGGGCCTTCTGTTGAAGAGACAGCGTTTGAGAGAAAGGCGACTTCACGATCCACTAGCGAGCTCCACGCACCACGTATACTACCCGCGGACTTATTTCACCAAGCCCAAAGGGTGCTTCGGGCCACTTTAAGAAAAGGTGACAACCCACACCTGCAACTAAGGTGCTGCATGCTACCAAACGAATTCCATACAGTAAAGTGCTGCTTTTCTGTACAGATGAAGCCAACATTGGCAAGGTTGTGCAAAAGCACGATGCTTCATCTCTATGCTGTGCCCCCACTGCAGCAGCATGCGTTATGTTTTACATTTCCTGCTTGACTTTCCTGAGTGACTTAGGTCACAAATTTTGTATGTATGCTCTCTGTGGTCATGGCTGTACTGTAGAATGTACTTTACAGCAATGTCTCCAGATCAATCTCCAATACAGAAAGCCATAAAGGCTTGCAGTTACTTTTATGCTTCATGCAGCAAACGCGCTATGCAACAGAGTGGCGCAGCAACAGCTTACTTCATGAACAGAGGCAGGAAGGACGGTGCAGTCGGCTGAAGGCTAGATCTGCCAGTACTGTGCATTGCAAAATAGGAGCACCAGATGTGTAACTCTTCCAGCTAAACTGCCAGTGAATTTCTGGTTTTGCCACAGACAACACCAAAGTTGGTGTCATTTGTGGTGAAGCGACTCAATATGTGTTGATCACACTGCAGCAAAAAGGCAACGCCGTCCGTCATGGCTACAGTGAAAACTGTCGCTGCGGCAATGGCAGATGGCGCCACCGTTTCATTGCAGTAAAACAGAACATTTTTCAGTTGCCTTGCTGCAGACGACAGTTTAGATTTATGCGGACAAAAGTTGCAAGTAATGCCAGAAAACGTGGTATTAAACTAAACTTGCTGCAAAATGCTACCCCTATGCAAAATTTGAGCACAAACGAGACAGTGGTTTAGCAGTTATAGTCATATATAGCTGGCACTCCTATTTATGCAAGCCAGTATATTTGCGCACACACACACGCACACACACACACACCTACCTTGACTTTGGCATTGTCAGCAGCGGCAGCAGCCTTCCGCCTTTTCTCCTTGCGGGTGGCAGCTGCCTTTATTGCCCCACCCTTGCGCTTGGCCTTCATCCTGGCTCGCCGTGCCTCATACTCGAGCCGATCCTCGGGACTCAAACCCTGCGCATTGCACATCGAGAGGAGCAAGAGAAGCTTCAGCCAACACCCCATGCAAAAGCTGTGCCTATGCTTTGAAGGACTCTGTAGTAGGTGTTCTTTAATGTGTGCCTTATTCTTACAACGTGGGCATTCTTGCATTTTGCCCCATTGGACTGCGAGCACCGTAGCCAGGGTCTGATATATACTGGGGTGCTGACAGCAACATTTCAGGTTTCATTTATTTTCTGCTCGTTACGCCAGAAAATGACACTTGATAACAAGGCATAGTGCAGAAGTCCGTAATTGTGCCGCAGACAATAAGCTTTAACTGGGGTAGCGTGACTATTCAAAGTTCCGAATATGAATTTATTTTTGAACATTTCAAACTAACTAAACATTTCAAACTAACTAAACATTTCACAACTGACTGTTAAAGTCTGGTTGCTTTTCTCTGTCTGCTAAACTTAGTGTGGCAAATTAACAGAAGTGAAACGAAAAAAGCTTTCGAAGTAATGCAGAAACAAAACAAGTAATGTAAGCTTTGTTTTCGGTTTCGCAGCAGACGCCTGCATGACCACCTCTGATTTTTGCTTGTATAGTCTGTCATTTAGTGTTTTTGTCACTCTAGTCATGTACAGTGAAATCTTGATAATAATGACTTTCAGGGGGCCACGGCAAATTGTTCGTTATTGTGAAAGGTCACTACAGTGAAAGCCCCAAAATTAGCCATTTCACCCATCAACCCATCAGTTTATCAGTTGTCACTGTCTGAGCTATCCACGAAAACGTCACTGTTGGCTCTCAGCCCACGCTATTGCTATTTTCCATAGATTCTGCTGCCATGCACCCCCGTATAGCGGGTGGCGTGTGCAAAAAAGAGACTCCGACGCCGAGAAAACCACCGACAATGAAGAAGCTCCATGTCGCCTAGAAAGCATAATGCTTCTTTTTCACATTCCTTGCCATCGACACTGCAGTTGTCTGCAAACGACACCATCCGAGAAGCGTGACTGTGTTGCATTGTCGCAAGCACAGAGGTAACATTTCTCCACGTGGGTAGCTGATATGGCCTCAGAAAGAAGGGCAGAAGAAGGAAGAGACATGCCTCTGTTGCTAGGCGACACCCGTTTGGGCGCAGAATGCGCTCGCAAAACCTGATGCGTCGTTGCCCCCTCCTGGTGTTTCTCCTGGTTTTCTCCGGCGCTGCCTTGGGTTTTAGAAACTCATGTGACGTAGCGTCTGATTTTTGCACCTTGTTGTCTGCTAGCCTACTGTTCCGGCTGCCGTAATGGATACACGGAAATCTAAAGATCCCCAGATTTCGAAATATTCGCAGTAGTGAGATGTAGTTCGCAGTACCGAGACGTTATTTACATGACATGGAAACTCAGTATTCTGAAGTTTGTAGTACTGAAATATTTTAACACTGAATCTACAAGCAGTCAGCAGGGGATTTCTGATAAGTTCGTTAATCCAAAAAGTTCGTTAATTTTGTGTCAGCAGTAACGAGGTTTCACTGTAGCAGCTTTTTCTTTTACACCACAACCTGTGATGTTTTCCTTCAGCAGCTTTTTTTTCTTCTTGTAGAACTTACAACATTTTTCCGGCGACCATACAGCAGTCATTCAGCATTGAATAGCTTCCTTGCTACCACACTCTAAAGAAGTTGAGAGGCTATTCGTGTAGCTTTTTAATGACAATTAGTGATGTTATATTTAAAACTGATCCTACCTGTCCCTGATAAATTTGTCTTTTTTTCACTACTTAGAACAAAAAAATTAGGATGCGAGGTTTTACGCGGCAAAACCATGATCTGATAACGAGGCACGCCATAGTAGGGGACTCTGGATTAATTTTGACCACCTGGGGTTAACGTGCACCCAAATCTAAGTACACAGGTGTTATTGCATTTGACCCCCATCGAAATGCAGCCACCAAGGCCGGGATGTGATCCTGCGACCTTGTGCTTAGCAGTCCCAACACCAAAGCCACTACGCAACCATGGCGGGTATACCTAGAACAAGCGTGGTACCCGATTATCACGAAATGAATATTTTTGCTGTATATACATGCGTCTGCACTTGAATATTCGAGACTCACCCACTTCTGGTTTTAACCTTTCTCTTACTGATAGCTGGTTGCAGTTCTGGTATCTAATGTATCGTATTTTGATTCTTGCAGAGATCATAGTTTATCAAAACAAATAAATAATACAGAGAGAGGGGGAGGAAAGGAATCAATATTTGGCACTGGTACTTATTTAGGACGAATGAAATAATAAATAATAAGCAGCCAAAAACTTGCAAGTGGGCTTCTCCGCACAGTTTGAATGCCATTACTAAAGTGGTGCTGCTTACACTCTGTGTGGATATAAAGCAAGGAATTTGTGTGCACATCCTATGCTCTGGCTCCTACTTTCAGTGCACAATGGGCAACATCGTGTGCTATCGTTTGAGTGGTATGGTGCATTCCAGTGGATGAACAGGGGCAAAGGCAATGAGCAGGGAGAAGAACAGCATTTCAGCAAGAGAAGAATAAAGTGTTCTCTCGTAGGCACATCCTGCACGCTAAGAGAGCAAGTACAAGGACAAATTCACCATGCGACTAAAGTATCCTAGCATTCCAGGCACGTCAGTAACAAAACGATTGATTGACTGTTGCAACTTCCACTGCCTACAAATCAAGTATTTTTGTGCAACGTTGATGTGTCCCAAGCCGTTGTCACCAGTGACAATTCTCTGCCGTAGAACCTATATCTTGTACATCCTGATTTCTTTCACGAGTTCATGATGATATGCAATAGCTGTCACTACTGCAGAGCTTGCTAGCAGACCCAAAATACCGTAAAGAAAACAGGACACGATGCGCAGAAGTCTCATGGCTTCCTTGGCTCCCCAGGTTTTTGTGTGAGAGCAGCACAAACTGCTCTTAGTGCAGCAGAGCTGGCTTCTGTACCATTAGACGACAGTGCTCCCCACTTTTGCTTGCCCATTTCAGGCGTACTTTAGAGCACTACTGTTTCCTCATCCATTGTGATACACCATTAGGTTAACCTAGGGATCTTGATGACCTCAACTCATGAGCGATTGGCATTTTTCAGCTTATGATGAGCCCACCTTGTCATAGGTATGTCCCCACTTTCCGAATCATTTCTCGTGTGGGAAGAATGCCAAATGGCACTTTTTCCTTCTTTCATGGCAAAGAAATTCTATTATCATCGCTTTCATATTGAATTAAATTTTCAACACCATTTGCAGTCATACTTCAGTGTTTTAACGATGTTATTAAAGCATAACACAGGGAAAAATGAGCCATTAGTGTCAGTTTTCTTGAAAAAGAAAATAAAGTTTGAGGGGATTAACAGCATGTCAGCCACGAGGAGAAGCTTGCTTGTGTAGTTTCACACGTGGTCTATCAGACCACAAGGGATCGCTCCTGCTCTGAAAAGTGAGCCACACCCATGTCCTTTCACCCTCCCTTTAGGCTTACTGGAGTCGGGCACCAGAGTGAAAGGAAGTTAACGAGGGGGGGAGAGAGGAATATGCACCTCAAGAAATCGCGCCAGCTCTTTGTTGTACTTGCGCTGCAATTCCTGGACTGCCCGCTTGTAGCGCTCCTTGTCGGAGTCCGGCATAGCGTTCCAGCGCTTGGCAATCTCGGCCATGCGGTTCTTGGGATCCACGTCGACCAGTTGACTGAGCATTTCCGTCGAGAACACCCCGTAGCCGCTCCTGCATGTACGCCAGTCCAGCATTATTGTTTCTTGCCAAATTAACTTAGGAGACGTGTATAAATTGATATGAAAAAGCCAGCAGCTTAGCTGAAAAAGTTATGTATGCCTTGTGCACCTACTTGTGTGAATACTAGGTATATAAAGCTAGATTTTAGAATGGCCACATCTGAAGACAATACAGTGGATTTCTGTTAATTTGACCTTAACGGGAATGATGAAATAGATCGAATTAAATGAGATGCAGAACAGAACGCCAAAACACACCAATGATTAATTCTAACATGCAACCGAATCTAACGTGCACCCACTTTCTATGTGTCAAAAGTACAAAATTAATGTAGAAATAACATTGAAGATTCTAAATAAAGCAGGAATCTGACGCACGGCCATTTTAGCAAGAAAAATGGGCAATATGTGTTGCACCATGGCGGCTGGTTTCCTGAAGTCACCTTTGCCACACGACTTTTATGGCTACTGTGCCGTAGTACATTTGTGTTATGTGGCAAAGCATATGAGGTTGCGAAGGTGGCTTTGGTTTTGTATCCAAATGCTCTGTTCAGACAATCTTCAACCCAATTGTCTTGAAAAAGAAAAAGGGGGGGGGGGGGGGGAGTGCATTAGAATTGGGTAAATACTTTAATTGGACATTGTGAGCTTTGGTTATTGCTTAAAAGTCTTGCGGCAGGCCGGAAATAGACATTTTTTGACAGATGACGTGTTTAACGTGCTTACTGTCCCCAAGCTTTGCCGAGACTGATGCTGCCACAAAAAGGGTCGCTATAGCAGTCACCATAAGGGTCAGCGCATGTATGGTGACTGGTCAAGTTCGAATTACCAGGCGAAGGCCACTTTTAGGATCAAAATGACAAAAGTTTGTGCCCATAGATATGCATAGGTGCCAGCCAGGACCTTTGGTAGGGATGGAATTAAACGAAAAATCCAAACTGGAGTCAAATTAATGGGAATCTACTGCACTAACTAGTAAAAGTTGTGCATGGTCATATCATATAAGTCAAAAGCTTCTCTATCTGAACTTCCCCCCTCGCACATGCATCTTACTTGGCAATAGAGAATGTGCATGAACATAAGAGGGCTATCACTCTCCAACTTACTGGGGTGGCTTTTTTGGTTCCCCTTTGAAAAGCCGGTTCCTCCTGTTGAGGTTGGGCACAGCGGGTGGCTGATGCACCTTGTCCTCTTTGCTGCAAACGACAAGAGGGACAACAGGTTTTAAAGGATCCACTGCAAAGTGGCTGCTGAGAAAATTGTGTAATTCTGGATGTTGTCTAGCAAGTAAAGACATCACGGTGGCTTACACTTTGTGGCCATTTGTTTCCTCAATGGCCTTCTCTTTCGCTTCTGTGGCCATCTTCTTGTATTTCTCCTATGGAAAGCAAAGAAGAAGCATTTTAATCAAAAGTGGTCAGCAGCAAGTTGGAAATTGAAACGTACAAAGAAAGCACACAGTACAAGGCTGACTCCATTCTTGCTTGCTTAACAGTAAAACAGATGAGCTCGTTCTGCTTGAAATTTCTTCCAAATCAGCTGGGGACCACCCCGATGCCAAGTCGGCGCGGTAGCAACATGCCTGTTGACGTAGCGAACATATACTGCTGCATTTGAATGGTCACAAGATCCACATCAGCTTACTTGCTTTACAGTGAACATACAGTTGTGACCTTGTGTTTTTTCATAGCTCCTACTACCACTGAATTTTTTACTGCAAGTAGTCAATCTTTTTAGTTCTGTTTAGCACCTCTACGATGAAACACAATACACTGCAGCTAGCAGTTTTTTATTACCATTACCGTAAAAACCGGACTATAGGTCGGACCGGAATATAGGCAGATCACCCAACTAACGAATTCTAAAAATGAATAAAATCTTTTTCAATGGCAAAAGTACCGAAAGACACCCTTACCTTGAAACAAATGCGCAACTCAAGCACAATAGTGACAGTATTTATTTAAATGCTGCTCGCATGTGCACCCGGCCAATTTTTAACAGTATCGCGCGACCATCGACCCACGTGCTTGTCAGCACCTTATTAACGGCGCGGAGCGGCGAAACAAACGAGATACGCGCATGTGTACTTGTGCGCTTACTTTTGCTATTTCGCCGCTCTGTGCCGTGATGATAAGGTGATGACAAACACGTGGGTCGATGGTCGCGCGATACTGTTAAAAATTGGCTGGGTGTACAGTAGTACACAGAAGGGCACGAAGTGCGCAAGCGCTACTCCGAATCAGAGAAACGCCTTCGATCAGAGTCGTCCGAATAGAGTCGGATGATGAGTGCTTCTCGCTGCCCAGTCCAGAGACGTGCGCGATCTCTACCGCTTTCAAACGGATGCATTCGGCAGTCACAGGCAGCGACCTTACACGCAGCTCCCGGACGAACTCCGCTGCCTTGTCTTCCAGTTCTGCGGTCTGCCCACGAAATGACGTTTTCTGTTGGTTTGCTGCTTCTGCCTCCGCCAGTACCGAATGCTCTTTTCGGATACTCCAAATTCGTGCTGTGCTGCTAGGTTGCCGTGGGCTTCCGCACACTCAATCGCCTTTTTCGTGAAAGCGACGGTGAATTGTCGTCGGCTTCCGCTCATTTTGAAACAAAATGTGAAAAAGCAGCCTTTAACCAATATAACTTTGTGACAATGTAAACGCAAATTGGCGGTGCCACAATGTCGCCGCGCTGCTGCTGATGGCGGCTCTTTACTTCATCCGCCCATTGTTGCAAGACTTCCATAGTTTTTCTGCCAATGTCTGGTGTATAAGACGAGGGTCGACTTTTCGCAATAGATTTTTCAAAAAAGTTCAACCTATATTTTGGTTTTTACGGTACCATGTCAGCAAGACCTATGCATGATACTTTCTAAGCACTGCAAGCCCAGTATTTTGACCCAAGAAAGTGGAAAGTGCTATAGTGAAGACATCTGAAGGAAGGTGACAAGGTAAGCACTTCCTTTGCCTTCTTTCACGAGTCATCTCGGTCGAGTCTTCTAATTTGACTGAGGCACAAGTTGGCCAGTGAGCCCAGTTCTGGATTTTGCTTGCCATGCTATGGACACAATCACACCTCATGGTGGAGGCTAGCAGGCAAAAGTATGGACAATGAGCACGACTGGTTGAGCACAATCTTCATTGTGAAAAACAGTCGCCTTTGCCACGAGCTCATCAATATGCAAAGCACAGTTTGTAAATGTTTGAAGGGAGACATGCAACTTCACATGGTACACTGGCAAAGAAGGAAACACACTGTGAAGTCAAGGCAAGTTTGCTGGAGCATGGGTAGTATATCAACGGTTGGCGGCAAATGTAAAAAGCTTCCATATAGGTGATGCAGTGCCTATTGGGAGTCCAAGACACATAAAACGTAAAGGTGGCTCTTGTTCATACGGCACTTTAGTCTAACAAAGCTTCGGAACTAGCTCTCCCAATTCAGATCAGTGAAAAAATGCTGAAGTGCTTTTGTTGGGGAACTCCAGAGTCGCTATGTTAGAAATGATGTGTCGGCTTCTCCTGTCCCCACTAAGAAATCAAACAAATGAAATCGCAAGGTTTAACGTCCCGATGAGGGTTCTTGCATGCCGCCCGTATTGGAATGCTGTTGAGGCGGCTGGGAATCGAACCCATGACTTCTTGCTCGAGTCCACACCGCCACATACACTGAACGACCACAGTCAGTAAACCCAAGCTGAGAAGACTGAACACACCGTCGCAAGGTCATACATGACCCGTGCTCACCTTTTTACGTTCTGGAAGCTCGGAGAACTCTCGGGCGAGGGCACGCATCACCTCCTGGTGGGACATCTGTGGGCAGCGCTCCTTCATGGCGGCCAGTTTCTCCTGCTGAAAGAAGAACATGGCCGACAGGGGCTTCTTGGGCTTTGGTCGCTCCCCCACAGGGGGCTGGTTCTCGTCACCAGGTGTGGCACGGATTCCCTTGCCCGACGCAGTCACATTGCTGCCCTTGGAATTTCCTTTGGCTGCTGCACCCCCGCCGGCAGACGCAATCGACTTGTGTGGCGCCGAGTCAGCCTCGACCTTTTGCCGCTCTTCCTCTGGAAGGTTGCTCAGGTAGGCTGCATACTTCTCCTTGTACTTAGCATTAGCCTGTGTCATGAAGCGAGGATGAAAAAAGGAGAGAAAAAAATAAAGGTTATTTAGAAGAGAGAGAGGGAAGAAATGCAGGGAGGATAACCAGATGCGTGTCCAGGTTCCTACCCTGCACTGAGGGAAGGGGATAAAGGTATGTAAAGAGAGAATGAAGGAGAGAGAAGGGTAACTGGTTGCACACACACTGAATCAATAAACGGCTGAAGAGACTTGTTAACTAGAGGTACTGTAGTAATAATCTCGCTGCTTTCTGTTCCAGCAATGTGCATGGTCATGCTCCATAAAGAGGTCATCTGATAAAGGGCTAAAGCCGTTATGGAGCATCCATGCTGTAACACAACATTGAACATGGAAGTTATGATTGACCCAGGACACACCCTGCAACTACCGTATTTACTCGAAAATAGGTTGAGCATGAATATAAGTTGACCCCTTTATTTATTTATTTATTCCTCAAATGTCCCTGGAGAGGGGTTTTACATGAGGGGTGGGCTGCTTCAAAGAAAAAATGTGTTCGATGGCAGTCCTGAATGCAGTCGCACTGGAGTGGTCCGCCGCTTCTTCAGGCAGATCATTCCAGTCTCTCGCTGTACGTGGAAAAAACGAATGAAGATGGGATGATGTGCGCATGCGGGGGATACACTGACTTTGAAAGATTGGTCCGAGATGAATGGCGGTGAGCTGGCGATATGACGCTGTTACCGATCGGGGCATGATAAAACTTGTGATATAGAACGAGCCTGGACACTTGACGTCTCGCTTCTAGTTTAGGAAGATTCGCATTAGATTTTAGCGCTGTGACACTATATATGAAGAATAGTCATGGAAGATAAACCGGGCTGTGCGGTTTTGGACAGATTCAAGCATGTTAAAAAGATTAGTATGATGAGGGTCCCAAATTGAGCATGCGCATTCAAGTTTGGGCCTTACCACAGATTTGTAGGCAAGAGTTTTTACTGGAGGAGGGGCAAATTTCAGATGTCGCCGGAGAAAGCCTAAGATGCGGTTAGCCTCGTTAGTTATTTTAGCGATGTGAGAGGACCATGAAAGATCTTACGTTAAGATAAGCCCTAAGTACTTATAACAGGTCACAGATGATATTATTAACTTACCTAAGAGATATGAGGGTGCTACATAAGAATGCAGACAATTGAAAGAGATAAATGAGGTTTTATTTACATTTAATGACATTAACTATGTCTTACACCATTTTTCAACTGTTTGTAAGTCACGCTGCAGGACAGGGATATCTGAGCTATTGTTAATGGGTCGGTAAATAACACAGTCGTCCGCAAATAGGTGTATGTTAGAAGATATGTCATTAGGAAGGTCATTAATGTAGATTAAGAACAGGAGGGGGCCAAGAACAGAACCTTGAGGAAGGCTCCCCTCTTATATATATAGTGCCCTGCGAAAAATAAAAATAAATTATTCGTATGTAGGTCGACCCATAGCTTTGAGAAATGGAAAAACTGGAACATGACACACCTCTATTTTTACAGTAAGCTCGGCTCGGCCACTCACTAGTTGCTGCCAGAAACCACATCTTTATCAGAACTGTCAGGAAAATTGTCCTCAGTACCATTGAGTGCATTCAAAGCCAGTCTTGATAATTTCTTCTGGCAGGTCCTCCCACGCATCCTTGACCCATGTCGTGACTTTGCTGGGGGGAGCCTTCTTGCGGCGTCCCGTCGGTGCCATGGTGGCATCGTCCTTCACAAGCCACTCTCTGTAGGACTTGGTGAGACACTCCTTGAAATGCTTGTTGACAGTGACATCCTATGGTTGCAGTTGACACGTCACAACTCCAGGTATGACGACCAGGTGATGTTTGCCTTCTGTAGGGCCTCTTTGATGGCCGGGCAAATGTGGCCTCTAAATTAGTCCCAAGACCAGCATGTTTGGAAGGTCCAGGTCTACTCCCAGTCGCTTCATCCAAATCATCTTGAACCATTCTTTAACCATCACCTCATTGATGAATCCTCTATCATTCGTGCGGATGATCACCTCCTTAGGGAATTGTTCCTTCTTTGGGACGGTTTTCCAGCGAAACACGATGTACAGAGCCAGCTTCCTGCCATCTGCAGTGCAGTATAGCATAACAGTGAATCGTGTGCTCATGGTCTGTCGTCAACTGGCAGACATCCTTTGCTCCTTTCGTCGTGACTGTCGTGCAGTTGGGCATGTCGAAGTAGAACGGTGTTTGGTCGGCGTCCCCGATCCGTCCGAGAAGCTAATCCTTCTGATACTGCAGCTTGAGAACATAGCGCTGAAGCTCCACCAGTCGTCCCTCGTATTCTGCTGGCAAAAGCTGACAGATGGTTGTTGTATTACAAAGGGAGAGTCCATTGTGCCGCATGAACTTTTCGACCTAGCTCCGACTCGCTTTTAACGTTGACTGGCTGATCCCGTCTCGTTGCACCAACTGCCGGGCTCTCGTCTGAATGTCCTCTCAGGACGCCTGAAGACCCTTTGCACACTCTTCTTCTACATGAAGCTTCATTTCCTTCTTGAGAGCATCACACTTCCCGGTTTCTGGGCCGTGAAAGGCATGTTGCTAACCGTTGCACCCAAAAGGTTGGTCCCGTTGCTTCCTCCAAACCCTAATCAGCTTTTCGTTCATGTCAAACTCATGCTGAGTGGCGCGGTTGTTGGAGTTCTCGGCAAAAAGTACTACTTGACACTTGATGTCAGCGGTGAAGCTCTGCCGACGTGACATCGTCGCACAGCCGCACAACAGCAAATGCAAACTGTAATGTAGAAATGACCACAAAATGGCAACGCAGAGGGAACCAACCAAACAACCAATAAACAAGCGTACAACGCTTCCCTTCTCTTGTGTCAGTGTCTGCACGCCTTACCCCTTCTTTGCATTATGAATCCTTACCAACTAGCTCAGATTTCTGTCGTTCTAAACAAGTGTGTTTCTTTAACCAGAAACTTTGTTGTGACTTACTATTTGCGCTACCACTTTTGTTGAATTTTTAACCTCCTAATTTTTTTTGGGGGGTGCTCTTCAGTTTGTGTGTGGAAAGTAAATACAGTTGCTGACTGATCTTTTCCAGACAGACAGGGTCTGTCTGGAAAACACATTTACAACTCCAGCACAGCAGAAAAATCGGTCGAGGTCGCAAGTGTGTTTCGCAAGACGCGTTGTCATGAAGTGCAGATTTTGTGCATGCGACCATGACTACACGGCGCTGTCAGTTTAGCCGAGTTCCGTAAATTAGTCAGCTGGAAACATTGTCCACATGTGAGCTTTGCCGTTCACACCAGTATGCGTGCATACACACTTTTCCTATATGCGTTTGTGGTAGTTGCCAGCTGATCGCCTGTGAATCTGCCTTTATGCAAGCTGCCGCCAGTTCAGTGTGTGCGCATAAAATTGTGCCAGAACTCCGTGTACAGTGAAATCTCGTTAAACTGTACCCGCTTAAACAGTAGTTTCGTTTTAAAAGCAGCAAAGTCAAATCCCCGACTCAGCGGCCATTGAACATAATGTGTTTTGTATCAGCATAAACCGTATCAGCTTATTGCATACGTATCGGTTAACACGTAGTGTTTCTACTTTTCGTCAGGCAATCACGGCAGTGCGTTGTCCCCATCGAGTGACCCAGCAGACCAACAAGCCTCAGAGATCAGAACAAGGGCCTCTCCAAGCGCCCTGTGCGTCTGCATGTGAAGCCACATCACCACCAACATCATTTCAAGCGTGGTGCCAAAGCGTTGTGGCATTGTATAAGCTAGGACTCGCGTCATGCCGAAGCTCGGATAAAAAACACCCGAGTGCTCAACATAGAATAAAAATGGGACATTGTTCATGCTATCGAACGTGGCACGAGCAAAACAAAATATTCGGGAGAGTTGTATGGTATAAAATGGCCAACAGTGAAACAAAAGTACACCTGACCTTGGTGGCCTGCTTGTTATAGGAATCTCGCTCTGCTTGGCTGAGGTTCTTCCACAGCTGCGAGATCTCTGCCATTTTCTCCTTAGCCGGTACATTCTTCAGCTGCCGCAGCATGATGCGCGAGAACAGGCTGTAGCCGGAGCTGCAACCAGGGCAACAAGGTACAGTGACCTATCAGACGGCAGCACACAAAATTGTTGAAAGGCCTACACAAAAGGGTACCTTTTCTTTTCTTTGTAGAAGACATATCATTAGCCGGGAATGTAACACACAACGACACACTACAGCTGATGTTGTGAAGACACATGCAACAGAGGCTAACTAAGGGCGAACCAACAACAATGCTCCCATCATCTGCGCCCAGGCTGTGCCATTCTTGTACGTTCCAACAAAGACACCTGAGAGATTAACTCTAACGACTTACTTAGGAGGCCGCTCAGGCTTTCCATCGCACTTGTCCTTGAACTCCTGCTCGGCCTTGCTCAGTATCGGTTTCACTGTGGCTGCCTTGAAGCCCGGATACGCCTGGCTGTACTCGGCAACCTCCACCTGCCAATACAAGAGACCAGAAAACATCACTCTCCATTTTTTGCAACTGCTACCGCCAAGATGGGTCGTTACCCCTTATATGGGCACAAAGTATGCAATAGTGAACCGAACAGACAGTGCCATGTCCTACCCTGTCTTGTGCACTTTTTACCAAGAAACATATACGAACTAGCCCGTCTACGTTACTACTAAATAGCGTTGTGCTTTTCAAATGTGTTCCCCTTTTTGCACAGCCAAGTTAGAAAAGATTATAAGATTCTTTACACGACAGGCGCAGAATTTCCACAGAAAGAAAACTGGCTTGACAGATGCCACATTTCCTGCGTGAACTGTCTCTTCCTCTGCCACACTACTAAAGTGCACCCATCATGAAATTAGCAGAGATGTGTGCCTTCTCACAATTGTATGTTGTCACAAATTCTTATCTCTGTTTTCTTTTATTGAAGGATGAACTTTTCAAAGGAAGGTGACAAAGCAGTGCACTTAGCAACATGTCCTCAGGGAAGCTGCTGCGAGTGCTGCATGCTTCTTACAAAATGTTGGACAGTGATCGTCTTACAACTTGCATGCAGTTTTCCCAACATTAGTAGTAGCACTAGTTATTACCACGATAATCAGAACAAAAAGAGTGAGGACCAGCAACCAAGCAAAGGTGCCCCAGCTTAAAGCTCACAAAGGACATTTGTAAGGTTACCTAATTTTCAATACATTCTTGGTAAGCGAGCATTAGCTACAACCTGCTCTAAAATGAAGCACTGGAAGCCTTGGATCAATCCACACTTTTATAAGCGAACCAATCTCGGTACCTCAACTCACCTCGTATCGGTGCTGGTCTTGGAGCGCTCGGCGGATCCACTTGATGCGTTTACCGTCAGACAGCTCCGCCCACTGCTTGCGTATCTCCTCTTGGGCCTCTTTCTTGTCCAGCTAGGGGCCAAATGAGATAAGAAGGTGCACAGGCCCTTAGCAAAGCACTGCAGCGACCTCAGCAATGAAGAAACCTAGCTAGAGTGTTAAGAGGAGCCCTGAAGCAATGTCTAGAGCAGGACAGGACAACTCAAAACCAGCAAAGGTAAAAATCAACTTAGCTGGGAGCCACACGGGCTTGCCTTTTATTGAGCAATGGTGCATGTTTTGCTTGCAGAAAGGCAGTCTATGTTTGGTATTATCGCTTTCTTTGCTATCCTCAGTGCGTCTTGTAATGCAATGCATTCGGTCGCAGGCCACTCCGCCCAGTGCAACCCACAGGCCGCATGTTTATTTATTTATCCCTCTATTTATTCTACCTTCAGGGCCAATGGCATTACCTGTTGTGCAGCTCTGGTTTAGAGTCTTCCCTGAGTAATTCATGTGCTTAACCAACATGGACCTTCAGAGGGATGTAAGCATGACTACAGAAAATTTTGCTATCTGCGTAGCTGTATTAGGATGCTAGCAAGGGAAATTTCACTCCATCTGGAAAAAGAAAGGCATGAGGTAAAAAAAAAAAAGTACACTGCTATAGTGCCCACGTGCGTTACTTTGCTCCAGTGTCCCTTTATTTTAGTGGCGGTCACATGCTGTGGCAGTCCCTCAGTGGCTGCTGCCTTGCCTGCTGCTTACCTTGGCAAAGTCGGGCTTCTTGAGACGGTCAAGAGTGAACAGCTGGATGGGTGTCTGCGGCTTCTCGGGCGCACTGGGCGGCAGGGCAGGAGCACCGGCAGGGGGCTGCTTACCGGCTGGCTCAGGAAACGCATCTGGATTCTCTTTCCTAGGGAACAGTAAAATGGCAATGCAGAAGTTTAGCGGCGACTCTCACTGGCCTATTCGAAGCAAGCATGCCTGCTTATTTATTTATTTTTTTTTGTTTCTCAGGAAAAAAAGAACTGTATTGAACCAATCAATCGAAAGTAGCTATGCAGGTTCAACCGAACATGTCAGATCAGCCCACTCCACAACGAACCACTGGCTTTTGAACTCCATTGTCCAAGCACGGATTCAGTTGCAAATTCAAGAGTGCACCACCTTTAATCTGCCTGTTCTTGAGATGAGTGTCTCCAGCACTCAATGTGAACATTGACTGTGATTTTTATCCATAATGGCCACATTTTATACTGACAGGATACGGTCAGCATAAAAGGTTAACATCAGCATAGGTTAACCAGCAACATTAAAATTACCTGGCTCCATAATAATAAAAAAAGTACCACCATGATCAGCCTACTTCACATCCACTGCAGGTCAGACTCTTGCAGCCATCTCTGATCACCGTCTTGCTTCAATAGACTCCACCTTATGCCTGCAAATTTCCTACTCTCATCACACCATCTAACTATCTGCTGTCCTCGACTGCACTTCCACTCCTTTGGCACTCACTTTGTTACTATGATAAACTGCCAGTTACCTGTCCCATGCATAACATGACCTGCCGAAACTGAACACTACTACTTTATCTTTTTCAGGAAAATCAGTAAGCTGTTGTTCATGACACGATAGTGTGTGCTGTACGTCCCTTCCCACATTTTAATTAATGCAAAACTTTCTTTGTCTCGCACACTTTGCGAGTGCTGTCTTGCCAAGTAAACAACTTGGGTCACTGGGTGCGTATCTGAATAGAGAAGCAGAACAAGAGGCAAGAAGTGAAGAAGTCTGTAACAAATAATTGAAGAAGTCAGCTACAGAGAAGCAAGAAGGAAGTTGGTAGCAGATGCAGATAAGTGTGTAGGAAGGAGTGAACAAAATGCGACCCAAGCATGCATTGAGCAATGAGCGTTAAACTACAGTGAAATGAAAAAGACAACAGCAACAGAAGCAGCCGAGTGTGGAGAAAGGAGTGAAATGAAGGAAATGCTTTAACATTTGCGCAAACATCAAGGAAAGCTTTACTTAACATTGACTCCCACAGAAGTGTGGGATCCGTCAATTTTTCGTTTTCTTTTTTTGCCTGGAGATTTCCTTCTTTTGATCCAGGTTTTTATGCTTTTGTGGACTATTTAGACCAAGGACTTCTAAAGCATTGCTATTGTTGCTGTCAATACCCACGAGGCCCAAGTCAGCACAAATGCAGCACTACATGCCGTTATCAGCACATCACGGTTTGCCGACACTTTATTTATGTTGTTGATGATTGGTGATGATGTTTGCGACGACGTTCTACTTTTCGAACTTCATACTTTTTGCCCAAAGTAACATAAAACACACAAATAACATTTACACTTTTCATGATTCTGAAGATGCAAGAAATGTGGCAAAACTTCATTTTCAATGGACATAATTAGCACCTGAAAAAGCTATAGCAGTGTGGCATTTTTCAAAATGGAAGACCTTTTTGCAACTTCCATACAATAACGGAGCTTCAATCCTAGCTTGAGCCTTGATTCAGTAAGAGATTGAAAGACAATGAATGGCAGCGAACGTATAGAGCTTGCTCAGAAAAGATCAACGGCCACAAGAATTGTGGGCAAAGGAAAATGCTTCGGTAAATGCTGAAGCACTCACTTGAACTTCTTGAGCTCCACCTTGTACACGTCATTGTCCCGTTCAAAGCTCTCCTTGTACTTTTGCTGCAAGGGAGATGACAGCACGTTCCATCAAGCCTGACCACGGTCAAACCACACGCAAGCATGCTGCACCAAACAACCAAGCCTGCCAAGACTCGTGAGCACATCTAACCTACTCTCAAAGCAATTGAATGCAAGACTTTTAAAACAAGTAAATAAACAGTAAAAATAATAATGAATAAACACAGACACACACACAAGACAAAGACAGACAAAAGAAATTTGAAACAGAAGTGAACAGAAATTTTGCATAGGGACAGGAACCAACAACAGAAGAGGTTGGTAGCCCATAAATATGGAGGTCGATGTATAAACTGGGCTTGCCCTCCTTATTGTTTTAACTGTTCTAGTATAGCCTGACAGGCACCCCACATCTCAACTGAATCCTTCCTGCAGCCCATGCCTGCACAAAGATGTACACAGTTCAACCTTGTCATTACTGTTAAACTCAGTTGCATCAGGTGTGAAAATACTTTTATTATATCCAACATGTTTTAAATGCACACACCAGCATCAAAGAGAGAGGAGAAAAAAAAATTTGTGATGAGGTTTATGCAAATGAAATTCAGGCGTAATGCCTTGAAAGACCAGAAAAGGGCCTGCTGGTAATTTTGATGGCCCACCGGCAGCTTGTCGCAAAGGCACATGGACAAACACACTATGCAACATCGTTAATATGCAACAGTGCAATTGTTATGATCACATGGGATCGGCATGTTGGCTTGCTGCCAGCAGGTCAGCCAAGGCAAGCCATTGGCCAAAAACAGCATGTGCGTCCAGAATTTACAGTTTCAAGTTTGTCTTGCCAAATATTTGACATTTTCTCTACCAGAATACACATATGCTTTAAGCTGCGAGTGAAAAAATATTTCATTTGCTGTATGTTGCCTTGGATCTTCCATTTTCAGTGAAGCTATTGCGGTAGAATGCTCAATGAAATAGAGCCTGGTCAATTAAATTTTATGTTTATTGTTATATTCATTAACTTGTTATACTTGTATCAGCAGTTGGCCATGCGCATCTTCTCACCTTTTTCTTCTCAGGAAGCTCCTGGAACTTGTTGGAGATAAGCTTGGCCAGCTCCGTCATTGATAGCTCAGGGTTTTCGCGGGCGTACTTTTCACGCTTCTCCAGGAAGAAGCGGAAATAAGGGGTCAAAGGTTTCTTGGGAAGGCCTGGGTGCCGCTGACGGCGTGCCGTGCCATTGCCCGGCAGCCATGGGCGCTTGAGCCATTCCCTTGCATCCCCCACCAGGTCAGTCAGCGTGCGGTAGCGCCGAAGCTGAAAACGCACACAGTCAAGTTTAGGTTATGTGCACAAACCGCATGTGCAATTGAAAAAATTTTTAAATTGTCATCATCAGCTGATTCAAAGGAACACCAAAGCTAACTAGCATATTCAGCCTGGCTAGAGTAATCTATCGCATCCCTAAACTTTATCATTATAATCTACTTGCAAACAATGCTTACCCCCACCCCACCCCTACCCCTGGTATGTATCATTGCACTCGGACCATAACTTAAATATGGTGTACCGATTTGCTGTACAAGTATGTGTAACGAATCTTTCATTCTGAAGACTAACAATCAATGGAACCACTGGGAAGACTCCAGTCGCATCACAAAAGTCCGAAGACTGCCATTCATGAAGCCTTTTGTTAATATTGTTAAGAAAGTTATTACTGTCATCTTTCTATTGCACCATGTTTGTAATCCTCCACTCCTTCCTGCAATAGCCTTGAGACTAGACAGTATGCCTGGCAAAATAAATAAACAAATAAAGGGCCCGTGCTCAAAACAGTGCTGCAGCTGAAGGCAGATGGGAGGTGCTGACAGGGGGAGCTGCACACAGCATCCTCCAAAGCACGGAGTACGGCAGCCTCTCACCTTCTGCATCAGCTGCGCCCACTTCTCCTTGCACTGGGCGGCTGTGTAGGAGCCAAAGCACACCTTCTCCCAGTCAACCTTCTCCACCATGGTGGTGTACTTGACCAGGTCATTGGGCGGCAAACATTGGGCCAGGTTGCTCACCAGTTGCCCCAACTCATCCACGCTCCAGCTGAGGGATGCCACTGCGCACATTACATGAAACAACATTTATTCCATCATCATTAGCCAATTCCACGCAACACTAAAGCCAACAACTATACAGGCTTGCTGAAGTGACTGATTACATTTCTCAAGACTGCTCAGCATTTTTCTTGTGCACTTCGTTGATGAGAATATCTCATTAAACTTGAAGGCAAGCGCGTCTCTTGAATAAGCAAACAGTCTAATGTTGAACTCCAATGGCAGATCATGAGCACTCGGCCGGGTCACAAACGGAGCATGTTGTTCCAACTGAGATCGATTTTATCAAATCTGCAAATGGAATGCGTGCGCTCCCGCGGGAGGAGCACTTAGTGCAGGTAAATCAAGTGAGAGGGCGCTAGACCTGAGGTAGATCGGGTAGACCTCATCACCATCACCACTATCATCTTGATCATACCGGCATTCCGTGTGTTTGGTTTTCTTCTGCGTAGGAAGAATCATCACTGGACTTGGGAACATATAGTGTGTGAGTCGGAGCTGTCACTATCCAGGAGCAGCTACAAAAATGCACGGCGCGACATAGCGCCCATGTTTTCATGTCGTCCATAGCTGCCTGCGACTGGAAACAGGCGACCGTGGCAGAAAGCAAGAGGTGGGTGAAGGAAATACGTCATGCGGACTTCTGGTCAAATCTGCCAATTTCGGTGAAGCAAATATTTTTGCTCCGCAGATCGATCCGGAATCGGTGGCTGGTCCTAATCTGTCATTGGAACACACAACTCACACTCCCATTCTGCCATTGGAATAGGATTGCTCCATACAGAGCAAAAAAAACTTGATCTGGATCTACCATTGGAATTCAACATAAGCAAACAGGCAGGGGGATAGATCATCCATGCGTTGGCACAGCACAGGATTCATAAGCAGGGCCTGACATCTTATATCCCAGTCCCACGGGGCACTTTTTATCGCGATGGAGTTACAAAAAAATAAATACATCTACTCTCATTCAGCGACTGTCACCCACATACATACTCGCGTTCACTAAAATTCACCGGCACTTGCTCCTGTTCATACTCACAACCACTCACACCCTTAGTCACTCACTAAAGCTATATTTCAACCCTGTGAATTGAGCAAACTACAGTTTATTTATTTAAGCAATACTGCTAACTGCCTGTTCACTGCCAAAGCAAGGGTGGTAGTCTACAAGTGTTGCAAAAAAGGGAATGAGGAACAAAAAAGGTCTAAACTCTGTAACCCTAGAAAAAAATACTGGCAAGAATCGGAGCACTCTGGACAATTTACAGTAATGCTTGCTTCTAGTAACTAGGTTCAATTTAGGTACCCAGGAAGTGGATGCGTCCTGGGGACATATTCTCAGATGATCACTTTCAACGATACCGCTTTCAGTGCGTGCTTATTGGTTGGTTCAGCAAAACCGGATGAGCTGATTAGCTGTGAAGGCAATAAATAGTATAACCAAAACTGATCATCCAAGAATTGCGTCCCTTGAAGTCAAGATACATCAGCTCACTCTGTTCCTACGATCACTCAGGCTGTCACACAAGAGCAGAGTCACAATGAAGCACACGCAGCACTTTGGAACTGCTTTTTTATGAATGTCATCACACTTAGCCTCATTGCTATGCTACATCGGCAAATTTTGCTTGGTCATGAAGTCACAATAACACTGATGACGCCCGACCCGACATCTCATGAGAAGCCAACAAACAATGACACAAAGGAAAACATAGGGGAAATTACTTGTACTTACTTATTGAATTAAAGAAATGATAAATTAATGGCAATGAAAGTGGATGAAAAATCAACTTGCCGCTGGTGAGGAACGATCCCACGTCTTTGCATTACACGTGCGATGCTCTCGCATAATTCGCATCGCACGCTTAATGCGAAGGCGTGGGTTCGTTCCTCACCTGCGGCAAGTTGGTTTTCATCCACTTTCACTGCCATTAATTTATCACTTCTTTAATTCAATAAGTAAGCACAAGTAATTTCCCCTGTGTTTTCCTTGGTGTCTTTGTTGGCTTCTCATGATATGATTAATAAAAATCTGGCCCCTCGGTTAACCCCCTTTCTTCTCGTTCAGACCCGACATTGCAATACGACCTTTAGTATCAAATTAAAACGTATTTCCAACTGAGTGACACCTTTACAAGGACATTTTATTTCCGTGAGAAAAGATGGAGCAGGTTAAGAGTTAAAGCTGCCCCTAAAAGCAGCTTTACAAGCCTACAGCCTCCTTCGTATATACGAGTCAGCTATAGTAGCATGTGCATTACAATGTAGTAAAAATAAAAACACTTATCAGCTAGAAATGTGGTTCTGGCACAAGGAAAACTAAGTGGAAAGAAGAAGGGACAGAAAGAGTGCCAACTTGCAACTGATATGTAATCCAGCATTTTGCTGGGTTATATATCAGCTAGATGGGAGGGGAAAAAAAAAAACTTAAGAAAATGCATAGGTGAGTGAAAAGACTCGCACGCATCAAAGGATGTAATCAAAATTTGACATTAGTCAAACTGAAATAATTTATTTACAATTAGAACAACATCCTAATCTTCCAACTTTTTTAAACTAAAAAATAAATTATAGTGTTTTACGTGCCAAAACAACAATCTGATCACGAGGCACGCCGTAGTGGGGGGACTCCGGATTAATTGTGACCATCTGGGGTTGTTTAATATGCACCTGAGTTTAAGTACCAATTATATTTCGCCCCCATAGAAATGCAGCTGCTTTGGCCGGGATCTGATCCGACGACCTCGCGCTGAGCAGCACAACACCAAAGCTAATTTATTTGTCGGACTGCACACGACATCACATTGTACTGAAGCCTAGCAAGGTCCCCCAAATATGTGCAGTTTTCCTTTCTCTTTCAAAGGCTATTCAGTTGATTCTGGCATAAGCTAAATTTAGGGATTGTAACTGTCTGTGGGAACATATCAGATGTATGGTATTCATACAAAACATTCAATAGTTCCAATAAACATTACTTGTAGAACTAATTTTGTGTGTTTGTGAATGTCATGGTACCACACACTAAACGGCTATAGTAAGGTTACAAAGAGATGAGAGGTTTTATAAAAAGAGTTTTTACTCGGAATGTGAGTAACGAATTATACCGACGTACCATGCTAACAACTTGCGACCATTTTTTTTAGCTTATCGATAGGGTTTGAGTTATGAACTTTTCCAGGTTCAGTTCCTGATCAAATATATTTACTACAATGAGAGCCTCTGGGCTACTTCAGTCACATCCGATAATAATTTTTGAATGTTGCAACATGTTAAGAATGACGCAGAGGCAGGCGCAGATGACATGGAATTGATTCTACACTAAACTAATTCTACGTGCCTGCTGTGTGCTGCACCATATTAAAATGTGTGTACTACTAAGTATTTCTTCTCATGTGGAACACTTTATTTTAAAATAAACTGCCATAGCTAGGCCCCTGCAGTTATTGCACATAGGCTACATGACTAGAAGGGCATTAGTAGCAAGAAAATTTTCTTAATTTTGCTAATTACTCACTTTAGGGCACATGTAATTTTGAAATAAAAGGTGTGGAGTAGTTATACTCTGGGGTATTACATGCCAAAACCACAACATGATTATGAGGCAAGCTATAGTGGGGGAACTCCAGATTAATTTTGACCAACTGGAGTTCTTAAGATGCACGCGAGGAGTAGAAGTCATGCCTGGTTAGCAGAAATCGTAAAACTAGCAACACTTTCAAGATATCCATCCCAAAATCTGATAAAAAAAGTACCTCAGCATTCCAGTTAAGATTGTCCTGAACTGCTAGAGGCACACTATTTGGAAACTGAACTGGAATGGCAAATTATGTCATAGCACACTTTACGGTCACATATCTCGAAAGTCGTACCAGTCTTAGGATATATGCGAAGCAGACCTGACTTCACTACACTTTGGCTTCAGTTTTGGAGTTACAACATTTACCATAATATGAGTAATTCAAAAGTTAATTGGCAAATTTTCGCTAATTAGCTAAATTATCTTCAAAACCTTTATATTTTTCTGGTAACGTCTGCTTAGCCACGTAGCCTATTCGCAAGAATAGCAGGAGCCTATATATGACAGTTTCTTTTGAAAAGAAAGTGTACTGCATAAAAACGAACATCTGGTATATTACCACATTGATGAAGCACATTAAAGCAGCATTTGATCACAAAGGAGGTGCAACCACCTCCCTTGTGTGCACTGTGGCAAAGCAAAACAAACCAGTTCTGCCGCAAAGGAAGTTGAGCAATACTAGCAAGACGTGATCACGATGATGACCTTAATGTCTTTGGTACATACCGACTCGCGGGGATAAGGGGAAGTAGCAGACATGGCTCTCCAAAGCAGACTGTTTACAGAAGAGTGCGAATGTTTCAGCAACTGATACTGCAATAACAAGTCTTACTGCACGCAACAATGTTGCTTTATACTTTGGGCACATGAGCAACATATTTTTTGGTGACATCTACCTGAGCAAACATTTTCTGCTTAATGTATATATTTCTTTTGTTGGTGTTTACTTGATAGTGGGCAACCAATACTGGGCCGCTATCACAGCAGTTAAAAGAGTTGCTGAATGAATCCCTATGCCTTCTATTGATACACAGCGAAACTTGACACTGAATTCATGTTTAGGTGAAGATTCTCCTAAAATGTCACACTGTGTCATTGCGAAAGCTTCAGCCCAGGTGTCATCAACAGCTTTAAGTTTTTGGCCTACGCTCAGTTCCTTTATGTGCCAATGTTGATCAACAAACTTCAGTGAAGTTGGTCAAAATATTGATTTTCTGTGCCCATGCTGAGCCAGCCAAGGCAAAATTTCCAGGTTCGTTTACCTATTACAGGAACCCCGATTTAAACTTAGATCAAACTTATTATTTACAGCGGAGTCCTACTTTATTTACGAATATTCAGGAATGTACCAGGACATCAGCTCAAGGTATTAATGGCTATCACCAGCCTTCTTACTGACAATTTTTGATAAATTTAAAATATTCATTAAATGCGGAGGGCTGATCAAAACAACTGGAGAAGATTTAACACAACATGCTCGAAACTGCTATGCAAGACAAAAAAAAAAAAAAAAATCTTATGCAAACAGACACTGCTTTTATTCAAACAGGCTGGCGATCAGTTGTAGCAGTCTGTCTGTGAGCAACAATGAGTGCAGTATGAGCATCAGCGTCCATGCTGCAGAACCAACATTTTGCCTATCTGCAAACAGTCAAATCCACGGATCTGACTATTATTTGCACAGTTGGGTGCACCTTCAAGGCCCACCGCACCACTGTAAACGAACAGTTACTGGTCACCTAGGTAAAGCACGCTTAATAAGTGCTTTACTGTTCACAATCTTGCCTACGAATTTCCTTCACTACCCGAAGACAACGAATGCCGCTGGAGCTGCCAGGCATTGTCGCACTTACCAAAAACAGCGCAGTACACCAACGGCAGCCAGTGCGATCTCGCGGCCCTAAATTTGCCACCGTCAACGAAGCGTAACAAACAAACAAGCAGCCAGCCAACAGAGCGCATCAGAAAGACATAAAACGAGAGCGGCGCCGGCACGAAAGTCCCGCGAAACGGCAGTTGCGGCGCGCAACGGTTCCTCGCGCGGCAGGTGGTGTCGGGCACCGGCGTCAGCGGCACCGATAAACAGAACTCGACGCGCTCCAACGTGAAAGGGCGCCGCAGACGGTCGATCCCGCCCGAGACAATGGCATGCACGGTCGCAACACCCGCCCAGCAGCGGGAATGCCACGGACTCAGAGTCGGTTCGTACGACACGCTGCGATGCTTTCGCATCCCACAACGCCCTGACGCCACGTAAGCAGTCGACGGCAAATTCAGTCGGCTTAGTAGGCAGTAGTTTGGACATGTCACGCTATCTTAAAACTCGGCGAGTAAGATGTGCCAGAAAGGAAGAACGGCGCTGCTCTGGGTGTAGCAGACGACGAAAAGAGCGGCGTTTAAAGGTGGCAGCACTGCTGCAATTTCCAGTCCGGCCCGTCATGTGCTCGGCGGAGCGCGTGTTGCGCGAATAAAACGTAAACAAACACACGTGCGCCCAACGACCAACACAAGGCGAAACAACCACGAACGATAGAAGTGTCGAACACAAAGCACGAGGCATTACGCAAAGCGGACCGCCTATGGAACGCGGACCGCGTCTGCCACTGCATCACATAGGGCGTCGGGAAACGCGGTATCTGAGCAGCCCCGCCGTGCGTCGAACTGGCGCGAAATGCTCCCGACAGCGCGCTCATCGCCAAGCGACGCTCTGGGGAACCCACGCGCGCGACCGGAGAACGGGGAAAAAGCTTGCGGCACGCAGCCCGACCTCCCTCCCCGAGGCGCGCTCAGCCGAGCCGAAAGCGGCGGCGGGACCCGCCGTAGCGGTCGAAGGGACACCGCGGCGAACGCCCGGCCCGTCCCCGCCAGGCCTCGAGCACGGCGCGCTCCCCGCGGGGCGAGCATTAATAACGACTCCCCCCCTCCGGAAAGCCTGTCATCGTCGAAGCGCAGCAGCCGGCAAGCGAGCGGCGCGGCGCAGCCGCCCAGCGAGCGAGCGAGGCAGACGGCGATCAGGGGAGAGCAGCAGCAGCAAGCACGGCGGAGTGGCACGAGTACGGACGCACGCACGCCGGATACGGCCGGCGAGTAGGGGAGCAGGAAACCGGTTGCTTCCCCGTGCGCCTGGAAGGCTGCCACGGCGCCGGCTGCGCGCTCGCCGCTGTCCGCCGCCACCCCGAGATCGTTCGCTCGCCCTCGCTCGCAGCCCCGGCAACGGCGGCGAGGTAGCACGCAGCAGCCAGCGCCGAGCGGCGCCGCCGCCGGGGAAGGCCAATCGGGCATCGGCGTACGCGGCTGCGGGCCCCCACCCGTCGCCGCCGCGCCGGTCTCCTTGCCCCCCGCCTGCGGCTCGCACGGCTCACCGCCGCCTGCCTCGCCCGCCACATCGCCGCTTTGTCCGCCCGCCCCGGCGAGGATCTCGGCGGCGGACATTGTGGCGTCTCCGTCGCTCGCCGTGCGTGGAACGGCCGTCCGCCATGCAAGCATGAAAAGCGGCTCGCGTTAAAGGAAATCGTCTGCTAGCGCGTGGAAAAGCCCGCACTATTATGTCAGGCGCAAGCTGGATGAGTTGTTTTAAAGGATGATTAAAATTAATTTATCGCCAGTGCATGGACCTGTGCAGCCCATCTGTCGAGAAATTACATGCGTGCAAAGCGTGGGGGCTCAGCTCACAACAAAACACGACCTGCGACCGTGTTATTGCCCTATGTACTACGTTCCCGGCTGTTCGCACAGCCGCGTTGGCGCCTATTACATCTTCTGCGAATGACCACACGTGCTGTTAACGCGGAAAAACTAACCCGCCACATCGCACGAAGGCCGTTAACCAGGAATTCCCGCGAGATCGAGCGCCAACTCGTGCAATCCGGGTGCGCCGGCAAGCGCGGCCTCCACCAACGCGGCGCTCGACTCTGCACGTCCATGTCCGATCGGCGCCGACGCGGAGGAGACAAAAGCCTGGCGAGTCCGCGCCGGCAGGCGAGAGCACTTACCATCGCTGTGTTCAGGGGCCCCGCCATCTCCATTCTTGGTTCGCTTCGGTGTTGTGGCGCCGTCGCTGTCCGAGTCATCAGGGGTTGCCGCAGGAGCAGGACGCTTCGGGCCGCTGCTCTTGCGTCGAGGAGGGTTGATCGTCGCCGTCGCCTGGGCCGCCGCCATCGCCATTTTCTCGGCGAACGCGAATCGGGGTCACGGTGCAGCGCTCGAGCACGCCGGAGGGACCGGACTGTGCGTCCGCGCTGGCCGGCAAAGGCCCGTGGCGCCCACAAAAACACCGCGGGAAAAATACACGTGAATCGACGGCCTGTAGCAGCACGATTTCAACCCGCTCAAGACCCTCCTGCTGGCTGGCGGCGTCTGCTTGAGAAAACAAAACTTCCTCCTGACAAACCGCCACCACCGCTGCTTCCCAACTGGTCGACATCGAATGAACTGCGCATGCGCACTTGAAGGCACACTAAACTTTTCGTTCCCTAAATATAGAGCTGTTACTTGTTTAGTCTGGCAACCTTAAACCATTTGGTCGTCTGCTCTTTTCTTATGAAATGTCATGAGTGCCCCGGCGTTTTCTATCAAAATAAATGTTACTAGAGTGATAGCACCGTATCATTAAACACATCGTTACAGCATCCACACTTCTGGAAAGTGCTGAGAAGTAAATTTTGTAATACTTTTTAGTTCTATGCGCACATGCTCGGTAGCAACAGGGGATCACAGAATACCTTTTTTTCACGTTTGTTACTAGCATCATGTCCACTAAGAAGTTCCTGCTTGATTTCCTGGTAGTCCATGACAAAAGGCTGATCTGAGAACTGCCTTGTTGCTCCAGAAACAAATAATGAAGCTGTGGCTCTTTTCTGTAAAACCTATTCCTTTGGAGAGGTTGAGTTTCATGCACAGCAACCTTGTTCTCTGGCGTCATCAGCGTCGCTTGCGTCACAACCAGAAAAGGTGGCAAACCAAGGCGGCAAGTTGATCAATTTGACGCATCTTAGCCACGAATATGTAGCTATTATTACTAGACTGCACGACTTTTTAGAAATTTGAGTTGCGATGTTCCCACGTATTTCGCTGTACGTTGTTCTTTGAAGGTCATGAGCATGCATTTTCAAAGGCCTGAACGTCGGGGCAGCACTTTTGTTTCAACATCTTCGTTTGCCTTGTAAAATTTTAGTAATAGCCCAACTTACGTAGTAATACTATAGACGGTTGCACACAACGTGTTTTCCAACTAATGCCCATTTCACGTGCCTCGATATTGCACTGCGCTTTCCGCAAGTGCGAACTTCGCATTGCTAGTCGCTGCAGCATTGCCGTTTCACATATGCATCTGCGATTTTCGAATTTGCGAGCACCTTTCCTTGGCGTAGGCTTATTCAGCCAGCTTCTGTGAAAGCAAAACAAACTAGGAACTTTAGTGTAACGTTTCTTGTGGTGTAAACAAGGCAGTTCGCAATGTTTTCTGCACATCCCCTCAAAATCTTTCGCAGTTCAATTTAGCGCCGACAGTTACAATCTGAAACAATCCATAGTGCTCTTTTCAGAGACATAATTAAAACATTGTCGATATTGTGGGGCTCTAATAATGCCACTGTGAGCACTGTTGGGTCAAGAGTATAGTTGTGCGAATAGTGATTTTTGAGACCGAATTGAATACGAATCAAATAGTGCCAAAATAGAATCAAATGTTTTTCAAATAATGAATAGGCATTATCATAATTATTATAAAACGATGTTGACATCCCACTACTCTTAAAGTTAGCAAGCTTCCGTCGTTACACAGTGTGTTATGAAGCATTGCTTATTAAAAGCATAAATGACGTATTAGAAGCAAACAATTAGTGTCGTCGCATGCACAGTGCGAATGATCGCTGTACAGCCTGTAAAGCATGGCTGCCTAAGCGACATATGTTCTTTCCTACATTGCAAGTTCTCATGTTTTATGTTGATACTATTCCTGCGGGGGGCGAATATTTACCGTGCTTTTGCTGAAATTTTATGTTTAACTGGGTGTATTCTACATATTGAAGTACTCAAAAAGTATTAGAAGAATGTTTGCATTTACAAATATTGATTATTCGATTCTTTATTAGAGTGTTTTAAATGTTTGCACATCCCTAGTCAAGAGTAGATCAAGTGCAAACAAGTGAATATGACTTCAAGAAAAAAGTAAAAATCCTAATCTCAAGCTTCCTGAAAACACGTAATGTTCCCGTTCTGGCGAGCGTCGTTGTGTTGCTCTCTGGGGGATGACCGATTTGATACCGTTGTCTTATGTAGTGTCTACCAGAGTTTTATTCACTACTTGCGCCTGCATGCCTCGCAACTAAAAACATATTTTTCAAGTCTGAACAATATTACAAGTAATGTTGCATACATTTTTTTCTCGCCAGGAACATGTCCATGGCCTGCTATCTTTGCAGCACATTGTTGCCTGTAATCTGAATTATCTACTGCTTTAAAGTTAACCTTTATTTGCGAACCATTCTGGACTTCCATGACAGTAGCTGGGTGCTGCTGTCATGCCGATTAGCTCATACTTAAAAATAGAAAACTGAATTACATGCCTGATGGCAGAATAAACCGTTGGTCTAGGGTACCGAGGTTCTATCCACAGCAACCCGACGCCTCTAACCATTGGGCCACAACTGCATGTGCACTTTATTGTACCAGTGCACACTAACTCTTTGACGTGATCGTCACATAGGTTACAGTGTGTAGCACGGGTGTGAGAAGATGCACATCTGCCAGTTTCTTTACACGACAGACGGAGGAATGAAATGGGCAAATTTTTAACATTTGAATAACCGCTTCACAAAAGCGTTGCTTCACATAGATTCCAAGGTGTGTGTTAGACCTGTACAATATTTTTAAAAAAGCCCTTTGTTAATTTTTGCTTTTGGAAAAGTCTCTCTGCTCTGAAAAGCATCACCAGCCCACAAGGGAAGCATTATTCAGACACTCGGATGCCAGAGCTACATGTCTAATCAATGTAGTATCCATACATAAGTAACCTTATTTCACAAACACATAGATGTGTACTCAAGAGAATTATATGTGTAATAGGACTAGACAAAGAAGTACATAAAACATTATTACATAAATTTTATTGTCTTGCTGTTACCTGCACGGCTTAGAAGTTGCGAATGTGGGATGTGATTGCAAAATACATTCAGTCCTTGTGTTGCAATCGAAATATCTTCCAAACATGTCAATTTATGGTGACAGCCTGAATTGCAGTCCCATTTTCTGAAGTGCCTCCCTGTTTACAAACAAAAGGGAAGAGATGCAGCACCTTATTCAAAACCATAATTTAAAAAATGGTCTATAATAATCGAGGTCTTCATAGGTCAAATTATGCTTTGTCAATCTTATATGGTTTTTCTTCAATTTAGGGTTAAGCCAAACCTGACACTCATTTCAGGCATCATGTCACACTGATTTTTCAGGTACTGTAACTACAGCTGCCAGCTTGTGACCGCTGAAGTTAGGTTCACTTTATCTGCACATGTGTCAGGCATTTAACGAACACGTCTTACACTGCAGCACAAGCAAGGTTCGCAGCCTAAATAAAATCCGCCACGTGCAAAAATCTGTAATTCGTTCGAAGCTTAATTGCATAAGTCAAAGTAGGAAATAATCTTACACCATTGTGTATTCCGTGCATTCAGCTAGATTATTTTGTCACTTTGAGGACTAACGTAAATGGATATGTTTTCCAAGGCAGTCTTTTTTAACTTTACATCTACTGGCATATTAACAGGAACCATTCTTTCCAGGACACCTCTTTGACTTCCTGTTATCGATCCTTCTGAACAATCGACAGTGTGCCAAAAGAAAGGCGCATGTTCTAAATCACTGTGGACTCGTGCAGGGCACAACCATTTGCGACATCGTTTCTGGCCTCCCTTCCTTATGTCATAGGTCAAGCCCACACTTGCTAAAGTGAATCATATTTTTTGGCAACTAGAAGTTGCTCTCTTTAAAGGCACTCTATTCTTGTAACACAAAAGGTTTCCATGCCTTCAAAGGGGTAGAATGTGCAGAATATAGTGTTGTTTGTAATTATTGCAACAGAGATAGTCACCTATAGGTAAATACTGAAAGAACCACTGGGAGAAATACAATGTATTGGCCAAGTCTAGTTTAGTCTGAATAGCAATTTTGCTGGTTTGGTTTTCTCGCTCAAAGTTGACGTTTAGCATTCCAGGACTATACCTATTCCATTTCAACTCCATTCTGAAATCATGGGCTCCCATTCCATCTGTCTGACTGGTGCCGTGATTCCATTCCCATTTCATTGCGAGTGTTTAAAATGTGGAATGATTCAGGAATCAATACAATTCCAAACATGCCACTCTGCAACTCTGTTTTCTATGTGTTATGTGTGCGGGCAAAAATACTTGTGTGCCATGTTTCTTGTGCACAAATAAAAATGCAAGTGGGTCAAAATATAGGGTCTTCTACTTCAGTGTCTCCTATAGCTTCTGTGTTGCTCTGGGATGTTGAACTCGGGCCATTTTATCCATGCAAAGATTACCAAAGAGCAGCCTTGGGTGCCTCAGCACTGTTCGCTCCCAGCACTGTTCCCTCCAGCATGATATGGTGTCGAGCCACCTTGGAAGTCATTCAAACACCATTGGAAGGTCGAGTAGTATCATTGGTAGAGCTAGAATATCTACAGTGGTACTACTTCTTAGTTCTAGAACATATGGAACTTTCCTGTTGTTAGTCCTTGGTGCTGCTGAGAACACTTTTGTGCTTTCTCTCACCTGCTGGGATCACCACAATGCCGCAGCATCATGGTAGAATTGGCACTTCTCCGTGAGCCGGCCACATTGGAAGATTATAATCAATAATTAGCTGTCCTGCGAGGGAGCAATTCAGGTTGCATATGAGAGTTATTGGATTGACAACAACTGAACAGAAAAGGAGAGACATGAAAATTTTGGGTCAATGCTCCTTTGAGACCAGACAAATGTTTTATGCAGCCTCTTTCTGTGTAGAGCAAAAATGCTTCAATTTTGATGCCGAGTTTCACATGTTACATGATTGAAGGCACTTTCTGTCATCTCGAGTTTCATCACAGGCAGCTAACCTTTGTAAATGTTCCAGATGTAAATGTAAATATGTAAATGTAATGTAAATGTGCACATTAGGAACTGAGGTTCACTCCCAGCAGCTTAGTGGTTAGTTATCAATGTCAGTAATTAATAGATTTTGGTACAATACAATTAGTTAAATGGTAATAAAAAGGCTAAATTGCATTTAATATTTTCAGGGGAGTAATTAAGATATGTGAGTAGCGGCCAGCATTGCAGTACATCATGTTACTACATATGACTTGCACATTTGCTTAATTTGATCACTTGAGCAAAAAAAAAAAAAAAAGCTGTCTCATTCTTTACCATTGCCAAGTGGGTAAGAATTTTTACCTCCAACAGTATGTAATTATTGTGATTAAAAATTATTAAGCCTGCAGATAGGTGGGGTTCACATGTCATAGATGACATAATGGTGCTTTTTCTTGTAGTTAAAAGTTTTTTATTTTTCTGTATCTTATACCACTCCCCCTCTGTAATGTCCGTTCACCCTGAGGGTATCATAAATAAATAAATAAATAAATAAAAGGTGCATTTAAAAGCAGGGTAGTAGGGTGGCAGAACTGCACTGGTTTGTAGCTTGAAGCTTGATTAGTCTTTTTTGTTCAATGTGGCAAACGAGCAGACAGTGTGACAAGACGTAATACAAATAAAAGAGCACTTGTGTTTTGTTTATACTTCTTGTCCCAACATTTGCCACGTTGAGCAGAACAGGTAGCCATAGAATGAGTAGAACCGACCGATAGTGATGGCAGCATTGCCATGGAGAGGTACGGATATCATGTGGGAGCAGTGTTATTCTGTGCGACTGTTTTGCCTTACTCTTGCTTGTATTCATGGTTGCCAAATTTCAGCATTCTAGTCATTTATTGCCTCTCAAGTAAATTTTTGTTTCTTCTTTTAAATGTATTGGTGGGAACCAATGTATTTGATAAGCGGAATTACAGCAAATGTCCTTTCAAGACAACGCTGATTGTGCCAACTAAAAAATTTCACTAGGAAGGTCAGTGCAACACACGTACATACACTTGTTGTCCATTTGTGATGGGAAGATGCACTGTAGTCGAATTAGTGTCAAGAATATAAATGTACTTGTACAACTAATGCAGAAAAAGTTTCCATTGTCTTGAAGAGGATTGGCAGTGGTGAAGAATTTCTGTAGAAGTAAAAATAGTTGAGAAAGGTTCATTTCCACTATAGGAAACTTGTGAGGTAAAAAGGGCAGAAACATTTTTATTGGAAGCGTGTTTACCACTGTTCTGTGTAGGTGCAAGTGGGGTCAAAAGATTTATTCTTCTCCAAAGATGCTGGGCTACGTTTGCAAATCATTTGGCCTGTGATGTATCAAAGGGAACCACCTGTTTTGCTTTCCATAATACTCAGTAAGTGACCATGCAATACCTTTTATGAAAGGTGTGGAACGTGTCGGTTATTAAAATGCATCTGCTCATGAATATTTGCCAAAACATTCTTTTGAATGTGCATTTGAATGTGAATGTACATGAAGTGCCTGCCAAACCACGGCAATGGTCTTCCCTCTTTTTCCATCATTAGAACTTCACTTAAGTCTGTGTGCCATGCACATGTAGAACAGTGCCCTCCATCATTACACCTCAGGCTCATGTTATGCAACCTTCTGTTGCACGACCCATCTGGAAATCCATAGTACCAGCGCAGTAGCTAAATTAGGTGCAAGACACATTGAGGCACAATTCCCAGGACAGTCGCAGAGAAGACACTTGCCCAAAAGAAGCTTAAGCAGCCACCTTATGTCAGATTGGCATTCTTTTTTCTTCCTCTTTAATTTGAAGGATTTGCTACGGGGCATAATGAGAAAGGGAAATTGAAGTTTGTGGTCTTGCAACATGCAGGAACTGCAACAAAGTCTCTGAAAAGTTTTCTGTCACCAACAGTTTTTTGTGGTTTTGTGGTACATCCAGCTGCTTTAAACTGATCTTTCTTAGCCTCTTCAGCCTGCTGGCACACATACTAGGGCACAGCCAAGCCAGGTGTTGAGCATCTGTTGTAGCTACTGGAGCTAGGCACTTGGGCCGCATTCCTTTGTCGGCTCCCATGCCAGTGTGACAGATGGCGCCCGGGTTGCCCAAGCTGTAAAGCCCCCGGCTGAAGCCTCCAGAGAGATGTTTCCTGTGCTTTGGTGAGTTTACATGAAAAGAAACAAGCACAGGAGATCACAGTGCAGATGTACAGTGTCTACCAACCGGGAAGACCGGGAATTCTCAGGGAACTTGAATGGTCTGGAAATACTCAGGGGAAACTTGGGGAATTTGTGCTTCTATCAGAGAAAATTAGCTGTAATTTTATTGAAAGAACGAAAGTCGCGCTAATGCTGGCTCTAGTAACAGACGAATCGCAACAAACCATATTTGACGCCGTGTCGGCTGGAGGAGTTTCCAAAGTACAGTAAACGACCGATTTTCCCGTATAAGAACGTCTGAAAGTTGAGATGCTAGAACACTTCGCCGACCGATATTTTGTACTTTTTGCCGTGACTGCAGGTCCGAAACTGCATTAATCAATGCCACCACCGCCGCCATTTTGATTATCCCGCCGCCTCGGCCGGCGCTCTAGCACGCAGATCCGCTGGCAGCCGTAGCCGCCACTGCGGCAACGCTAGACTTAGCTGCTTCGACGTTCGCTATTAATATTCTTGCCTTTGGGTGTCGTGTTTTTCATTGAAAGAATTCGCCGCGGTCAGCAATGGCACCGACTCCGCCTTTGTGGTCCTCACGATTGGCTTTGAAGCTGAGAAAGCACAATGCGTTGCATAATGCCGGTTCTCGAAAGTCAGCTTCACCTCGATACAGTAATGTTACGCTGTGAAGCATACGCAAACGTATTGCGGTGAAGCTTAACAAGCGTGGGAAGGGGCAATTGTCACGGGACACAGTATGCATTCCTTAACTATACATGCAGGCATTCCCGTTTCCTGTCGCACTGTGAGCACCGATATGCCTAATAAGTTTACTGGTAGGCCTCCAGAGCTTTTTCGGACGTGCCTGTGGCGATTTGAGCCCTTAAGGGCAGTTAGACATCCAACCATTTTTTTTTTTGTGCTGCCCGATTTTTCGGACGTTTTGGCGGCCCTTAAGGAGTCCGAAAAATCGGACGTTGATTGTACAGCTGACCAAGAGAATGCTTCAAATGGTCCGTGGAGCGAACGCATGGCGGAAGGAGGACGAGAACAGAAAGGATCCATACATTGAGGGATGAGTAGGAGAGGAAGTGTGCCACCGCCTCTTTGAAGAATCTTGAACTCAAAAGCAAAGTGTTGGCTGACGCCAAGGTGCAGGTGTCCCTCATCCTTACCAAAATAAACTTTAAAGCAGTGCAACCCAACACTGAGGTGTTGTGTACGGGCTGAGAGTATGTCTGGGACAGTTGAGGTTGACTTTCCAGCTGCTGAAGAGAATCTTAGTTGTGACAGTTCAGGCTTCATACCACTGAGCTTGCTATCTGTTGATAGAAATAGCTCATATTCGAAAATATTTGCTTCTGTATGCTTCTCCTTTTCTTTGGTATTTGAAAATGTTTGAGTCGATTTGGAATGGGTTCTGCCTTTTTTTTTCAAATATATTTTATTTGTTGTGCATTTCACTAACACCTTGATTCTGTTTTCTTTTTGAATAAAATAAACATTACACCTTACTGTTCAAACTGGATGAAGTGATTCTTTTGTTTCAACGTGCTTACGAGGGAGTGACAGCATCAGGCAACATGGTGTCAGTCTGACTTGACATATAACAAGCTTCTGCCTCATTCAGAAAATTTTGCAAAGGCACTCAGGGAAAACCTGGAAAACTGAGGGAATTTGAGAATGTCAACTTGGAAATTTTTCATTGGTGGTTATCCTTAGGGCTTAACGGAGAGAGTGTATCAAAAGAAGGGAAACTAGTGTCTCAGATGACGAAGTAGATTATGGAATCTGTATTTGTAAATGGAGTAACTTGTTTCCAGTGCTTCATGGCACTAAGCAAGTCAGTGTGGCACTGGCCGTGGATGTTGAATAAGATACTGATGGATTTGATGACAATGGGCCACCTGCAGTTAAAGTAGCATCAGGTCAGACATTTCTGCCTCGTAGATGCAAGTAGATCAAATCATTAGAGGTGAAGGGATCATGAGTGTAGAAGAATATAATACTCTATTCAAAGAAGAAGTGTCATGTAAAGAAAATTATGTAAATGCATCCTAACAAATGTGACTTGTCCCTGTCAAAATGCTGCTGAATCCATGCGCACAACACTGAACCTCATAGATGCTAGGATCTGTAGGTGGTCATGTTGGTAAAGCCATTTAGGTTTCAGTGATAAGTGTACGCCACCACTGGGAAAAGTCATCTTGTGCTGTCTTGTACAAACAATCAAGCGTGCAACTTGATGCATCCTGTGCACTAAGTTTGAAGTAGCAGTGGACTGGGCGCCCCGTGTACCTTCCAAAGCCACAAAGTGCACATGTTGGACTGATGGCTACCAAGCTCTTTCATGCACAGATCTTTAGTGTTCGGTATGGCTGTTAGGCAGATCAACTGTGAAGGCTGGTGAGATGTGCCGCCTGCCGGACTTTTTAGCTGCATGCATATCCCCTTTAGACACCACGTTTACACTGTTGATTTAAAACTTACTTTCACCACATTTCTTGCATCTCCAGAATCATAGAAGATGTACAACTGCAGTAAAAATTAAGAATTCTCAATTTCACAAGAGAGTCATAGTCATTCTCGCCATTTGTTCACACTTTCCTGAATTTCCTCGCATGGACATTCAGAGCACTGGGCAGAAATCACATTGCGTCAGCACCGTCAACGGCCCTTGCACTGCTTTGTTTTAATTAGACAGTCAGATTCCCCCACTCCGTGCCAGTTCTGAGTTGGCTGTTTTCTGCCGGCCGAAGCAAAGACCCCAGGTGTGAAGCCATGGAAAATACACAGCTGTGGCTTTCCACAGGAAGGTCCCGACACTGGTCCGGGCTCAGCCGCACTGCTTTTTACGGCAGCGAGCCTTGCCCCGCCCTGATGCAGTGCCGATTCTGCTTCTGGCCTGCAGCCCGACTGGCTCAGCCCTCAGAGCCAATCCGTTTCCTAAGGTTACGGATCCGTTCTGCCGACTTCCCTTACCTTCAATGGGCTATCGACTAGAGGCTGTTCACCTTGGAGACCTGCTGCAGATCTGGGTATGGTCTGGCATGAAAATCGCACTCCCTCACTAGGATTTTCCGCAGCCATGGCCTCGTGGTAGAGTGTTCTCCTCAGCTGCAGAGGTTGTGGGTTCAAAATCACGCTGCTGTCAGTTACCCACTAGTTATCCAAATTGGCACTGCCGTCCTCCGGCCTGACACTCGGCTTTCTTTAGGGGTGAATCACTATGGGAAAGAAGCCTACACTACGCAGATAGCATCGATTCCTGTGGGCGAGAGTATTGTCTCAACGCAGCCATGCTCTGGCTCCGCCAGTGCCCACCCAAGACAGGACGCTCATGAGCGTCCTGTCTTGGCATTTGGCATTTGGTTCATTCCACAGCACAAGTTTTGCTTATCAAAAGTGGCCCTTATGAGTGTCCCGACTCGGGTGTCTTACCCTGGCATTTTATTCATCCCACACTGCCAGTTCTGCTTACCGAAAGTGGCCCAGTTGGCACCCAGAAGGCCTCCCGTACACCCACTGAAAGTTTGAGAATAGGTTGAGGACGTTTCGACCCCAATGCCTCTAATCATTCGCTTTACCAGGTGTGACTGCTGCCCCATCGAGCACCAGTTATCCTGATGGAAACTTCGGAAGGAACCAGCTACTAGATGGTTCGATTGGTCTTTTTCCCCTATACCCAGGTTGGACGATCAATTTGCACATCAGAATCGCTTTGGACCTCATCCTGCCTAGGCATAGTTCACCACCTTTCGAGTGCCAACATGTGTGCTCTCACTCTTGCTCCGAATGAGCTGTGCGACGGGCTGTTGCTGCTCCCTTTGTAGGATCCCTGTACGGTCCGGGATTGCAACGCAGCCCATGAGGGTCCTTCACGTTTCATTGTGCCATTGGGTTTCGGGAGACCCATTGACTCACATACTTGTTAGATGTTGCATACATGTCACCTCATATTATGTGTTTTGAAAAACTTGAAAAGCACTTATCCAGCCACTTGAAAATTATGCATTGTAAAAAACAAAGAAAGAAGTGAACCCCCTAAGTACAACGTACTGACACCGAGTGAAAACACCCAACCATCTAGCTTTCCACTCATTTTGCTAGAACATTCTGCATATGTTATTCATAATTGGAGCACATTTCCAATCATAAATGTTTGAAAATGTATGCAATGCATTTTAAACATCATTACTTTCATCGGTGCTTTTGCTATCGATGCACTATGTTGCTGTACACAATTGACACCATTGTGTACATGGAAGGGATATCCCTTTCAGACACATCAAGAGCTGTGTGCACAGTTGTGCACGTCAAGATGATAGTGAAGCAAGAGCACGTATGGAAATAATTATATTTAAAACAAGTTGCATACATTTTGAAACTTATGATTGGACTTGTGCAGCAAATTTTAATAATACCTGTAAACAGTTTTACTAGAGCGAGTTGGAAGATGGATAGCTTGGTGTTTGCTCTTGGTCTCCCTCTGTTGTCATTTAGTGGGTTGACTTCTGTCATTGTTTTTCATTCACACACCTCGACATTTTTCAAGTAAATGGATAAGTGCTTGCCAAGTATGCTATGCATGAAGCAGCTGATGTTCTCGCATCTGATGTTTCTGCAGAGGGTTAATTCTCTCATAAAGTTCACATCCTGTAAGCTTGATGAATCGCCTTGAAAATTGAAAATTGTCTATCTTTTCTGCAGCCGTACATTTTTCGCCATTTTGTAAAAGCAGTAAACGTGATGCCAAAAAAAATTTTCATAGACAGAAAGGAAAGGAATATAATATACTACTGGGCTGCTTTTGGCAGTGTCCCTTCTGCCAAAGATTGCAGTACCCCTCCATATGTGTACCCACAACTCACCCTACAATGCCAGCAATGCCAGACTGCCTATTGCGAACAAACATTGGTCGATGGATATATGTACGGACAAAAGTGCAGTAGTTTACTGGCCAAATTAATAAGGGCTATACACAAAGATTTATCGGATCTGTTGCAACTTTCCATTCTTTCCTAACAAAGTGCATATATATATCTGCAAACGCTAGGGAATTTTCTGCATATTAATTTGGTACTAGTAAAGAGCTGATCTCTCTCAGAATTTCACTCATACGTATTTATCAAGAAAGATTTGTTGGGGAATGAGCGTTCCAGTATGGTGGAGCCGCGTGTTCATTCCTTTAGAAACAATGGTTGGCTGGTGCAGTGTTGGTCTTGTTGTGTTTATGGAATGCAGTCTAAATTAAAACTAGGGGTGCGCAAGTATTTGAAACTTTGGATACAAATTGAAGAGTCATTGCAATTCAGTTTGTATTCAAGTTGAGAATTCGCTGTTTGAAATTGTTGAATAATATTTGTTTCTGTTCAAACATAAGGGACAACTTATGTTATTGGAGTCTTGAGTGAGGGAGGCCCACGAAAGTGAAAACTGTCCTCCGTCATTCTGCTTCAGGAGAGCTGGAGAGGTGCCAGTCATAGGCGCCAACCATGGGGGGCCTCCAGCGCCCGAGCCCCCCCCCCCCAACCCCGGCAATGCCGAAGCCTACCCCCCCCCCCCCCCCGCCCCGCCCAACATGTCATTGCCAGAGTTTTGTCACCCACATCATGATGTTTTTTTTGATGCCCCAACCTTCTCCCTTATAATTTTATTGTGGCTAATAGCTTACTGCATCATTTTTACACATACTTGCACTGATTTTAATTTGTACTGTGCTTTATTTCTGCAAATCCTGACAATAACAGAACAAATGCATTACAAGTACCAATGGCGGCTGCCTCATCTGTATTTTCTCACGTCAACGTTGTTTCCACTGTAAACACCATGCACATACACAATATATTTAAATATATACACAGGACAAAGTTTATTCTATTTTTAAAGAGAAGGAGGTAGCCAATTAACAATTATTTCTAATGGTACAGATAGCTTATGCCTAGAAAATTAATATGTTGCTGTATGTTGTCCTCGCTTTAAAATGCTTTGTGTGCTTTTTTGACCCAGAAAAAGACCTGTGGACTTTAGTGACTTCTTCGACAGAGCCTTTTATCAACGGCGTGTGAAGTGCAGGTGAATGATATGTGTCTCAGTATCGCTTCTCTTTCCAGTAAGTAAAGCTAACGACTCATTAAAAAAACAATTACAAGAAGTTACAACATTTATTAGGGATGGAAACATCGTCACTTGCATGCAGAGGTCATAAATATATACAGGGTGTCGCAATTAACTATCGTGCACCAAGATAAAAGAAAAGCAATGTGTTACTCGAAGAAAACCTAGTGAATATTGCTTCCAGTACAGTGTAGTAGCTGCCAGTAATTTTTTAGTTACTGATATTTAATTGGATAATTGTAATTAATTATCTAACTTGAGACGTACTATTGTAATTATCGAAGTGTCAATGAGGCATTTGTAGGCACAGCCAAGGGACATCTAACTGTGGTATTTTCAGCAACATACTAATTGCATACTAATTTTTTCCGACTGATAAATAAACCCTGCAAAGTATGGCGCATACCCTGTGACTGCGCTCCCACAAACATCATAAAGCAGCGCCCTCGAACAGGCTCTTTCTGAGTTAGCCAGAATGAAACGGAGGGAATCAAGAAAAGATCACTACCAAAGCACTCCGTACAGATGGTTAACCAGCAGAGCTTAAATGTGTTGCCCTGGTGTTTATCACTGGGTTAATCCCGACGGTTCATTAAACGACGGCTTGGTAGGCTGCCGGATACTCGGTACGCAGTTGCTGCTTGCGCTTGGCTGCATGAGCGTGTTCTTGTGCTCGGGCTGCAGCATCAGGACGGCATAGACGAGCTCGTTCACGGTTCTGCTCGCCGCGTTGCTGATCGAAAGCTGCTTGCTCCTCAGGAGTACATATGACGCGTGGCCTACCCATTTCGGAGCCGGAGAGAAACTGCTGCACGCTCGCTTTGCTGCGACGGAGAGCAACGACGGCACTACTGGCACAGCCAATCGCGCGCCTCTCTTTTGCTTTTTTTTTTTTTCTTGCATTCGCATGGGGTTGCACCGAAGGAGTTTTCGGCATACAGTCAACAGAGGGACGGACGGACAAATCGGCTAGCCATAGACAGCTTCACTGTAAAACATCGTGATCGAGCTAGTGCCTTATCTACCGTGCCTCGGCCAAAGTAACGCGTCACATTTGGTGTTAGTTGGAAACAAGCTGTGATAGCTGTTGACTTGCGTAGCTGAAGTGCACGGGTGGTTTTTCTTTTTTTGCCGCAGAACCTATCACCACAAAAGCGAATCGACAATGTCAGCGCAAAGGTTTAAAGGTGCCTTTTGTTTCGTCCCAGTCTTTCTCTAATGAGCAGAAGGAAAACATGATCTTTGCCTTGGGAGCTGCAAATGGCAACAGGAGGAAGGTCGCAAATATATATCACTCATGGAAGTGTAGCAGTAGAGCAAACGCATCAACTATTATCAGAAATTATGAAAACCTGAGACAAACCGGCAGCTGCCAGAAACAGCGGCGGAGGACTCCATCTTTGAGTCCTAGCCCACGCACGGATGTTCTAGCATTTATGGCCTCAAACCTTCATGCTAGCGTACGGGACGTGGCTGCCAGGTACCGATTTCCAAGTCATCAGTTTGGAGGATTCTAAATGACAGCCTTTCACCCATACCACCTTAACTAGCACCAATGCTTGGAAGATAGGGACCTGTAGAATCGTCTAGACTTCTCGAATTGGGTCCTCACAGAAACCGATGAGGACTTTTTGAGCAACATCCTGTGCACAAACGAAGCCAATTTTCACAGAAACGGCCAGGTAAATTTCCAGAATGCACGCTATTGGAGTGACTCCAATCTACACTCGGTAAAGCGCACTTGGCACCAGTATACCAATGGTTGTTCAATGTGGCATGCGGAATTTACGCCCGTGCTATAATCGGTCCCATCTTCTTCGATCACATACTGACTAGGCAGCGTTACGTGGACGAAACCTTTGAAGGAGTAGTGGATGAGTTCCTTAGCGAAGTCCTGCTGTCACGTCTTCCACTTCTGTGGTATCAGCAAGATGGAGCACCAGCACACAGCAGCAGCCGAGCACGAAACGAGCTGGATGCGACTTTTCATGCGCAATAGATTGGAAGGCATGGGCCTATAAATTGGCCGGCTAGGTCACGTGACCTCTCTCCACTCGATTTCTTTCTTTGGGGTTATGCGACAGATTGTGCTTAAATGATCGAAACGGACATCAGATTAGCTCAAGACAAGGATAACAGATGTCTGCTGTAGAATTCAAGCGTCGGTCATCAAGAAAGCCTCTGAAGATGTGATAAAGCAGACTCAGTACTGAGTGGCTGCAGAAGGAGACCTATTCGAACATGTCCTCTAGGCAACAGCTGGTGTTCAGCGGCACTTACGAATTCATAGATAATAAGGGCAGACTGAAATCTGATTTATTTTTTGTTTTTGCTTTTTGTGCAGGCGTCCGATTGCCAATTCAGCTCATTTAGAAGTGGTTATTTACTTTCTTGAATGCATCGGTTTTGCCTTTTCTTAACATGTGGGTCGCTTCTCGGTCTGTTGATTTCGCTTTTATTTTATGCCATGAACCTGTTTTTGCAACATGTATGTACTCTCATGAAAACTAAAACCGTCACTTTGATTTGGCTTTGGTCCAAAGCAAGTTTCTGGCCCGAAATATAGCTATGCGTGCACTCTGTCGATGTGGTGCGAGCAAAGCCAGGATTTTTAAACATGCTATGCCTATTACATTGCTTTTTGCATTTCGTGCGTGGTCAGAGCGGCGCTTTGGCCGCGTTATCAAGGGGCTTTTGTTATCAATGTGATCAGTCGGCCTTGAGAGACGGATAATAACTTTGATGTAGAAATGAGAGGAAGGAATGGCTGCGAAGCCGTGCAACCAGCTGTTGGTCCTCCTTCCATACCATTATCAAGGTGATGCGCTGTCTTTTTGGGTTTGCAACAGGCAATGCAGTTGCTTTCAATCAGCTTATTTGAGGGCGCTGCTTTATGATGCAGGTAGGAGTGCAGTCAGGTGGTATTTTTCTTACTTCGTAAGGTTTGTTTGCCTGTCAGAAAAAATTGCACGCAATTAGTACGTAACTGTAAACACAGCAGTTAGATGTCATTTGAGGGTGCCTACAAATGACTCATTGACACTTTGATAATTAGGACAGTACTTCTCAAATGAGATAATTAACTGTAATTGTTGAATTAAATTTCAGGAACAAAATAATTACTGGCAGCTACTCCACTGTACTCGAAACAATATGCACTATAGGTTTTGTTTAAATAACGCAACTGCTCTTTTTTAAGTCTTGATGCATCATAGTTTTAGGAACTCTGTATAATTCACTCAGTAACAGAAATGAGGCCAAGCCGGATTCACTTGAAATCAGAATCAACAGCAGTCATGCGCAAGAGCGCTTATACTCGGACTCACAGAAAAAAATAAGATAGACAGTGAGAGGCTGCAGTTTCGCCGGAAAGGCGAAGCAGTATTAGTGATAGCGAATTGTACAATAAATAAACGAAGGAAGATTACACCACCAAGAGTAGCCAGATTCTTGGTAGTGGGAGGGGACTTGGGCTGTGAAATTGAACTGTCTCCTACTACGAGGTCTTGTTAAATTATCGTATAAGGTGGTCACTTCAGTGAACAATTCTTCGAGGTCGCATAAAGTTTGTTCAAGTGAAATATATATATATATATATATATATATATATGTATATATATATATAATATGGGGTTCGGAAAGCTGGTCGGCCCCCCCCCCCCCCCTGGAAAAACGAAAACTTTCCACCTATGGTGCCAGTTCATGACTGAATGCATGAAGCAGATAACGTCTGCCTAATAATTTCTAATCATTCAGTGAGAATGCTTTGCTTTGAGGCAGCCTATGTAAGAATTTGTTGTTGTAATTTATGCAAAGCAATTTATTATTTGGCCAATCTCACCATGTTCCCATTCCTTTAAGAAATCTACAGTGCTGTACTATCAAACTTTTCTCCTTCAACGAACACAACACTCTAAGTACATCTCATGAGGTACTATTCAGTTGCTTCATTAATATTACTTTTACAGTATACCAGAAAACTGAAAGCAGTTGTTTATTATTTATGAGCTCTCCAGTTGACCAGATGTCCAATATCAAACACCATTGCATGCTTGTATGAAATAAAGTAAATAAGCCTCACTTTTATGTTTCGAATTTACATTTCACTTTGCTTAGAATTGAGAAAATATACTATATCAAATGGGATATCCAAAGGCCTGTTCTCACAAATATTTGTATTCAGTTAGTAAATTTCACTATTTGAACACCCTAAATGAACAGATCAATGAAAAGTGCCATGTGAGTAAAAGAGAGCACTCTTTATTGAAAAAGCAGTGTGATTAGCCAGTGCATTTTTGTCTACATGCTACTCTGCAATGGAAAAGTGAAGCTCTCTTGAAAATTTATGGAATTCAATCAGCCACATTCAGAGAAGGTGCCCTCCCTGTTCTATGACTATAGTAAAGGACTTTTTCTTTTTACAGAAGACAGCTGCAATTTAAAAGCTTTGACATTTGGCATCACATTCCTTATGTCGACTCTAGTTTTATTTGACAGTGCTGTCTAGGGGTGTTCGAATTGTGAAATTTCCAAATTGGTTTGAATGCGAATTTTTGAGAAAAATAATCCTCAAACATTGCACATTTTCTCATTTCTAAATGAGTTGCAATATGAAGTTCGCATAAAGTCCATACGGCAAAAAAAAAAAAAAAAAAAGGAAAAGGAAAAAGGGGCCCTGAATCACTTTTTATCAAAGTGGAGAAAGGCATTTGGCAGTAAAAATAGGCTATTTCAGAAACACTTTGCCACAAAAAGTACTGCAATGCGTTCAGCAGAAGCGGAGTTATTGGCAATCAAACAAGGCCTCCACTGTGCTCCTGTTCCTTCAATGCATTGCACAGCGGATGCTATGGCGCAGTGGGGCATGCCCATAACGCTTCGCCTTCTAAATGTCACTGTGGCACGCAGTTCAAATTTCATTTTAGATGTTAACATAGATGCTACGACTTCCGCCTACGGCGTGCTAAGCATAAGCCAAACACGGTTGTGCTCAGCGAGCGGCAGTGCACTTAGCCAGTGGACTTGTGGCGGCACCCTGTAGTGGCCACGGTATCTATGCCATGTAGCTGACCGCAGCTTGATGTCAGCTATTGGCCAATAGCAGCTGTCTAAGGGAATGATGAAATAGTATGTCTAGAAGAGATTGAGGACGTGGCAATTGTTAATAGGTGTCTTTGTCTAGTGGCATACCCGGATGAAAAAGTTATTACGTCCGAAGTGTCTAAATTACAGTGCCCCTTTACAATTTAATACATAAATTTTAACCTAGATGACCGGTTTCTTTGGGTTATTTGTGGCAAGTTGGCTCTGGTTAAAAGGGCGATAACAGAAGAACATCCATAGCTGTTATATATGACTCGCACACCCTTTTTCTGTATGCTTTCAATCTTGTTAATATTGGTTCGAGTGAAGGGGTCCCAGATTATCGCTGCATAATCTAATGATTCTAATAATCTAATAATCTAAAAGCGCTTTATATGTGGTCATGCGGACATTAGGAGTAGTAAATTTTACACTTCGTAAAGGAACAACTTACAGTTTGCATTTCTTATGACGTAATCAATTTATTTAGTCCAGTCTAAGTTACTTGTTATCCAGAGGTCCAGATATTTGTGATGAGGTACTTCATGAAGAACACTGCTGTTGATAGAATATATAATGGTTAATGGTCCTTTTTTGTGAGTAACTCTCATGAACACTATTTTTTCATAGTTAATACACATTTGCCACATATCACACCACTGAACAATTTTGTTTAGTGTATCATTTAAAATAATTTGGTCAGCTGTACTGTTCACTTTCGTGTAAATCACGCAGTCATCGGCGTACAATCGTATTTTGACGGGAATGTTGCAGACAATATCATTAATAAAAGACTGCCCAATGAGACTGCCCAGACAATAAGTTGACTTACCCTAATCGAGACAATAAACTTGTACCTTCCTAATAAGCGAGGCATTCTTGTTGAACGACTAAAAATTATTGAGCAGAAGTGATCTGCCCTATGAGTTCACTCTGGAACTGGTAACTCTGGGCAACAACAATGGCTCTTCTGCAGAATCATTTGGAACAGTCATCACTTGCACAAACCTTTCCCCCTCGAGATTCCAATAAGTGTTATTATCCATGATGTCAAACTTTTATCAGCAAACATCCATTATCCGTTATATTGTCCATTTATATTCCAGCAGAATTAAGTATTCGACTGAATACTGAATTCTATAATCAAATAGCAAGGCAACTATTCAACTTGTATTTAGAAGTTGGGATATTGGCATACCCTTGTTCATTTCAGTAATTCTTAAATTAAAGGGACACTAAACAGGAACATTAAGTTCATCTGTAATCTTAAATTATGCTTCTGCATTAGCAGAACAATTTTTTTTCTAATGAGTGGAGGCCTGGTATGACAGAAAGAGCGCATTAACAGAAGACAAGGGACGACACTGCCCTGAATTTCTTGCACCCGCTTGCCTTGATGTCGCGGATTTTGAGTACTTACTGAGGTATAGTTGTAATTGTTTACAGTTAAAGGGAGACTATGTGGTATTCTAAAGAAACGAAGGACTTGGCCTACCAGGTTGCAGTAATTTTTCTTGCGCCGGAACGACCCAAATATGTATACAGAGTATATAGTAATTTCATGTCCGTGACATAGTACACTAAGTCCTGACGCTAAGCTTCTGTCACAAAAATAAAAAAAAGGAATGTTCCACTTTTACTTTTTTTGCCAAGAATGAGCCTATTACTGCTAAACGAGTGAAAATAGCTTTGAAATAATTATTTACCATTCTAAAGTGATTCAGTGTTGTTTTTTTAGTGTTCCTTTGGTCATCAGTGTCCCTTTAAGCTAGTGCTTTATTGATTACTGTACATCCTTTGTGGGGTTCTCACCCAAGCTCTAGGGAAAAAGGAACGACAACACAGTAGTGCAAACACTCACAAGAGCATTGATTGCACCTTTCATAGACTAATGCCTGCTAGCCGAGTTGCTATCCACAAAACATGCCGATGGCCGCGCGCGCGGAAGTCCAACTCTTGCGCAATAAGAGGCCCAAAGACAGAAAAATACATTAAAATTGATAATATTACACTGGTAGGCTTGGTGACACCAATCGAGGAAACCTGCTCATAAACTTCTTTTTTGTCATACAGGTCACTGTGTGGCAAGCTGGTCGTTCTAGCCACAGGCTCTGGCTCATATAATCCATCTGGCAGCTAGGCTTCGATGAATGGCCACCTGGCTGCCTTTCCAAGAAGCATCAGGACACAGGCTAACTATGGACGGAAGAAAGCCTTCCACGACATTTTTACGCATCAAATTCGGTGACGTCAGTGGGTCCACCTCAGTGTGAGGATGTAAGAGAGAACCATCCATCTGCTCAGTGGGCTTGGTGGCCCACTGAGCAATTACAGACACATGCTCATAAAGTGCTTTATTGTCATACAGGTTAGTTATAAAAATTTAGTATCATCTGTAAAAGATAATGATGTTACGCTAACGATGCTACCAGGTCGACAGTTTCTTGTTGCTGCAGTATGTGATTTTTATAAAGTCTTGAAGCATTTGCTGGCTGAAATCTGGTGATATTAAATGTAACCCGAGTCCATCTTTAGACTTGAAAGTGATACAACACAGAAATGCTATGGAAAATACTTAACAAATAAAAACAAACAAAATCTTGAAGTAACGAGTTTCGAATCCAAAACAAGTCAGGCACACCATATCTGGTATTCGAACAAGATTGGCATGATTGAGGATGAATAGGTTTGTATTCAGCAACCTGAACAACAGTCTCTGTCAACTCATAAACAAGGTTGATGACCTTGAGAATAGAAGCTGTCGTAATTATATTGCAATCTACGGTGTAACTAAAGAGCCAGATAAAGCACCAAATCTGGAAAACAAGGTCAAGCAGAACATATTGAAAAATATGCTGCTGCCTCCAAATTAACTCTTTAGAGCGAGCTCATAGAATTGGCAGCTACCAGAGCTCGCACACTCCCCATCATTCTTCAGCTGTACGATTTCACGAAATTCTTTCCCGCTGCAGCAAACTAAAGGGTAGTCAAAATATTGGTTTAAGAGGATTTCTCAAGAAGAATAAGGAACATGCGACCAACTTTGGCAGTCAGCTGCAAATTAGAGGGAGAGAGACGCGAAAGTCTTGCTTTTCTTTGATAAACTGATAATACATGGCACAGCATGACTTATGTATGGGAACAAGTGCAACAACTGAGAGTAGAAAAAAACACGACCACAACGCCTGTGCATGCTTCTCGATCAAGAACAACTGTGCAACTACACCAGAAAAAAGGACAAAATAAAACTAAGTCATTAAGGGTTGTGTATTTTAATGCGCATTGTGAAGTAAACATACTCAACTTACTTGATAATTTAATCCTTTCTTATGACCCTCATATCTTAATTAAACGAAACTTGGCTACATGCACAAGTGTAAGACTGCAAAGCGGTTCCAGCCGTGTACTAACTGATTCATCGAGGCAGGTCAAGTAGAGGAGGAGGAGTAGCCATCACTATAAAAAACAGTATTAAGTCTTGGAAAGTCTGATACCATCAGTCTTAGATACTATTGTTGATCATGGAAGGTTATGGTGCAGAATCACACATACTGGAAAGCGCATACTTATTGGAGGTGTCTACCATCCTCTGAATGCCACACGTAGTCTTGCAGAAGAAATGCATGACTACATTTTGCAGCACACAAACTCCAGATCAGAAGTTATCCTGACTGACGATTTTAACTTGCTGGAAATGAATTGGAACATTCTGAGCCTTGGCAGCAAGGAAGCCAAAAGCATAGACTCACTACTTTACACAGCATTCATTTTTTCATTACAACAGTCGGCCGACGTTGACCTGCAAGTCATTGATACTTCCTCTACACTTGACCTCATGTTTGCGAGCTACACATTGCAAGGGTGTTGGCTAACATTTGATAATGGCATTTCAGATCACAAATTGCTTTCAATGACGTGTCCTATCACAGCTGCATGTGGGCCTGTCAAGTGCTCCTTCATTTTTGTTAAGGCCTACAGCGAGCAGACAATGATGCTGTGTTAAATGCTCTGCAATTATATTTTAATCAATTCAAGGCTTTGAACAATGTGCATGAATTATGCTCATACATTAAAGACCTGGTGAAAATAACTTCATCCTGACAAGAAAAACAAAAAGCGCATTAAGAGGAATTATCTGTAGATGACACACGAAATAATTAATCTTAAACATAAAATTAAAAGACAGTGCAAGGCAGGCATGATGCCATCTTATCAACTGCATGCATGATAACATTCAAGAAGCTAAGCCCATTTTCATGGCACCACCTTGCCATAGTTTATGATAAACAGTCCTCACAAGTTCTGGTGGTACTTGTCTAATGAAAATGCTTGCCGAACACAAATTACTGCTTCAAACAGAACTCTCACAGAGCCTGGATCAGTTGCTACTGCTTTTAAAGCTTTCTTACAGTCAGTATTTACGCACACACACACAAAAAAAGCCTCGTGCGTCACAATAGCATGTTGCACATTACAACAGGTGATGGCCAATTCAAACGTAACTCAAGAAGGAATCTTACGTTTCTTGAAAAATCTTGATATGAAAAAGGCACCCAGTCCAGACGCCATTACAAACACATTTTTGAAGCGATATGCTTCCTTTTGTGTCAAAACACCTGCAGAAAATGTATTCAATATCCTTAGAAACAGCAGATATTCCCCGAGATTGATGGTGTGCTAAAATCATTCTGATTCACAAATTTGGATGTAAACTTGAACAGCTATCGGCCAGTATAATATACGACAATGTGTTGTAAGTTATTAGAACACGTAATTTTTAAGTCTATTATAACTCACCTGGAAATTAATACTCATATTTTTATTCAGCAGCGTGGTTTTCACTCAGGCCTCTCAACTACAACACAATTCACAGAGGTAACTCACAATGTACGACAATTTGATGCAATTAATGAGGGGAGTCCAATGCATTGTTCTTTGGCTTCTCAAAAGTGTTCGACTTGGTATCACATCAGTGGTTACTTAACAAGCTTGTGGCCTTTGGTCTTACCAACAAAACTGTTTCAAGAATTTCCCATTTTTTACAGCAATGAAAACAGTGCGTCCCGTTGACACGTGTTTCTGGCTCTCTCTGGAGCCCCCCAAGGCTTACTCTTAGCAGCCCTTTTATTGCTCCTTTAATTAATCAAGCAATCACCTTTATTTTTCAGCAGAATTAATATGGAGACTGCTACAGAGGCAGAGGCTAAAGGCTTAAAATGCCTAACAAAGGCCTCTGACCCTTTACAGTTTGGCAAGTGGCTTAAGCAATTGGCCTATTCCCTTCCACAGCTAGCGATGCACAAACCTTGACAGCCAAGGCCAAAGTCAGAGGGATCGGAGATTCGCTGGCTGCTTAAAGAACACCTGTTTCTGCCTATTTTTCATATATTTCAGCATATTGCAGGCTATTTTCTAATTGTTTTGGGTTTGGCACACTAGATGGACATACTATTTGTCCGTAATATTTGTCCACACACTTTCAGCAGCAGTTGTTTGTAAAACAATGGAAAGTTTCCTGCATGTCAGACTCCGCTCTGTTGCTGTAGCCGAAGCAACCAGAATACCTAGCTCAAAAAAAAAAAAAAAACGCGGGCAAGCTTACGAGTGGGCTAATATTTTTCAGCACTTACCACCAAAAACTGTGAAGCAGGACCATTCGATGCTGTGAATAGTTTTTAAGGGCCAAGCTCAAAAGTCCAAGAGATATAGCCTCAATAGTGCACTCTGCGTTCCTGCACGTCATAAACTTCTTTTATGCTCACTTATGTTCACTGCATCTGACGCGGAAGCCTTTTGTAAATGAAATAAATCATACATTTTGTAAAGGTGATATCTGTTGCGATTTTAGAGCAATTTTCTTACAACGCGGAACACAATCAATGAAGAAAAAAAAAAGTGCCACGAAACACTAGATGCGGCGGAGCGCCGTATACGAGCGGTAACGAAAAGATTAAAGGAACACAGCCGTGCTTTCTTCACACTAAATATACAGGAAAAGTAGAGAACATAGTCATTTTATGCTTATATACAAATAAAAGACTTAGTGCCCTTCCCCTCTGAGAAGAGAGGATGAGCAGTGAAGCTGTTTATGTGGGCCCCTTAATGGTGAACTGCACCTCCGCCACTAGTCGGCCCGACATTGCACTATCTTCGGGATTGGCCCCTATATGGGGAGAGTAGCGCCTGCTTTACCTTCGCCGCAGGTCGGCCTAGCATTGCACTATCTTTGAAATTGGCCCATGTAATGACGTTATATTCTAGCAAAGCCGCGTCAAACATGACGCGTACTTGACGGCATGAACGCAGGTGGCATCTGATGCGGACGCCGGAGGAGAAGGCTTGAGTTTTGTGTCGACACACAAACGCGATCCTGGGGGAACTACCCCTTAACAGCTTCGCTGTGAAACAGTTTCGTTGTCTGTACAATAGAACCTTGTTCACATGTTCCCGCTACGTGCATTTTCCCGGCACCAACATTCGCAATTGGAAACACAAGAAAATGCCCCAATGGAGTTATGCTCATGTTTTACCGGTTCATACGTTCCCAGAAAATATGGTTTTTTTAGCACCAATGTTCAGTATGTTGCCAAATTGAGATCGTATGATACGTTTTACGGCCGCTAGATCCCATGTAAGCAAGAAAATGGGCGAGGCGCACGCGATCAAGAACAGAGCTGCCCGCCGCGGCAGCTTCACCGCAATACTCGCCCACCTTTCTCGCGTGAAAGCGCAGGCGCGCTCTCAGTTTCTCATTTCAGTACCAGCAAATCTTCTCCGGAGTCGTCGTATGCTACATGCACAGCTGTCACCGCCAATCCTATTACATTAGGCGTCTTCGCCTATGTGTTTTACAGCATGTGCTGCGTAGTGTCATTGGTATACCGTACTGCGCACTTTTAGTAGGCGATAATGCAAACGTGCCGTCGTTCCCTGCTGCTGGCGCCGCCAGTGCGGGCATCACGTTTTGCTTCGGTGGCATCCGGCGTCACGCACCAGCTCGATTTTGTTTCAGTTTCCTGTCGCCCCCTTAAAACACCACGCTTAATTGGAAAACAACAGAGCGCGTCTCGGGCCGCCGGGGCACCACCAGCTTGATGCGCGTCAGTGTCTCGTGCTGTAACGATCCAGGCGACGCCTCGCATTACGTATAGATATCAACAATAACTGAGTTGGTCAATATTTTTTTAGTTTGGATAGTGCGTTTTCCAGGTTAGTACGTTTTTTTCTCGCGGTTTTTTCCAAAATGTATGAAGGAGGTTGTACTGCAAATGTCTACATATATGGTATTATTTCACTGCATAGAATACATATGGAATATATACATATAAACATTCATTGCATGTCCATGTATTTTTTCGTGAAGACATAGTCATTCAACACACACTTATTTGTATGCACATCAGGCACGTACCCAGGATTTTTTTTCGGGGGGGGGCATACCAAGGTAACTTTTCTATGCAAATGAGGGAGGGTACCTTTGCTAGTACAAATGTGAATAACGCCCGCCATTCGCCATAAAAACGCGTAAACTCGCAAAAGAGAAATGAAATTAGGTGTATTTTACAGGTGCGCCTGTGCGATACACCTCCTTACTTGGCAAACAAAGAACCACGTCAAATGGACTCGCGCAGGAAGAACACTGCCAAGAACAACTAAAGAAACGAAAGTGTAAAATAAAGATTACTTTAGTAGAATAGAACTAAAGAAACAGCAGTTGGCAAGAAAGGTCCACGGACTACGCGGAGTTGTGTTACTCCGCCAGCCAATCGCAGAAGCAAGTTGATAGAAATAACTCATATTCAAAAATATTTACTTATGTATGCATCTCCTTTTCATTCGTATTTGAAAATGTTCGGCTCAATTTGGAATGGGTTTTACAATTTCTTTCGCTGTGCCCTCTGTTTTCCTTTTGAATAAAATAGATATTACTCCTTACTATTCAAACTGGATTAAGTAATTTCTTTTGTTTCGACATGCTTACTAGAGAGTGACAGCATCGAGCAACATGATGTCAGCCTGTCTTGACATAAAACAAGGTTCTAGCTCATTCAGGGAATTTTGCAAAGGTGCTCAGAAAAAAACCTGGAAAACTCGGAATTTGGAAATGTCAACTTGGTAGACACCCTGAATGATGTGTGCTAGGTTCACCAATAAAAAAAGAACCCTTCAACTTTATATACGAACTCAGAAGAACCGAAATTACCTTGTGTGATGTCTTTTCAGTCTTTTCTCAAGAGGAGTCCATGTGACTCCAGCAGCAATCAAATTAAATGCATACTAAACGCTTGCGAGACCAATCTTAGAATATGCAGACGCCAAAAATTTGCATGCTTTGCCAATTTTTGCAAGCGAAAGAAATGCAAGTACAAACAGTGATTTGCCTATTTCTTTCCCACAATAGATATGCACCTGCTCGCGGGCAAAGAAACTAATTTTCTGAACATATTGTTATAGGCTGGCATAAGCATTATCGTGAAGGCCATTGCTCAGACTCGGGCAAGAAAATCTAGCTTCGGTTTCGCGGTTTATTTTTCTCCTCGAGACAGGCAGCGGAATTTCGTTTATGATCCATGCAGAGCGACTGAGTTCGGAGTGAACTACCAAGTGCCGTAGGTGCGCGGTTGGCACGCAGAAATATCGGGTCAATTATTCTTTTAGTTCTGTGGAGGAGCACTACAGGTAAGCCTCATGCATTTCCTATATTGATGATCTGTGAGCCTCTCTTGAGTGCCGCTTTGCAAGCCACTGGACACTGAACAACAACACTATATAGAGCTCGCAATTCGCCCAGACAAGCCACGTCGCCAAGGGCAACCTAAGTCTGTGTAGTCCACCTTTGAATGTTATGTCGAAGGTACGGGAATGGTACATATATGTTCCTATTCTACAAGGGGAGTAGGAGTTCAGGGTGTCTACCAACCGGGAAAAGCGGGAAAACCAGGAATTCTCAGGGAATTTTAATAGTCTGGAAATACTCAGGGAATTTGTGCTTCTATCAGGGAAAATTAGCTGTAACTTTATTGAAAGGGAACGAAAGTCGTGTTAATGCTGGCTCCAGTAAAAGAGGAATCGCAACGAATCGTCATTGACGCCGTGTCATCGGCACGAGGTATTGCCAGAGTAGTTAACGACCGATTTTCCAGACGCCCGATTTTTCGGACATGGTTGATAATTCGCACGGCTTTGCGGCACCACCACGTACTCCATAGAGTCAAAGTATATGACCCTGACTGCAGGTCTGAAATGGGATTAATCAAAGCCACCACCGCCGCCATTTTGATTATCTCGCCGCCTCGAACCGGCACTCTCGCACGCAGATCCGCTGGCAGCCGTAGCCACCACCGCGGCAACGTTAGGCCTAGCTGCTTCTACGTTCGCTATTAAGCTTGTTGCCGTGCGGTGCCGTGTTTTTCATTGAAAGAATTCGCCGCTGTCAGCAATGGCACCGACTCCGCCTTTATAATCCTCGCGATTGGCTTCGAAGCTCGCAGAGCACAACGCGTTGCGCAAAAGCCAGTCTCCGAAAATTAGCTTCGCCCAGTACAGCAGTGATACGCGGTGAAGCATAACAAGCGTGGGAAGGGGCAATTGTCACGGGACACAGTATGCATTTCTTAATTATACACGCGTGCACCCCCGTCTCCTGTCACAGTACGAGCACCGATATGCCTAATAAGTGTACTCGCAGGCCTTAAGAGCTTTTTCGGACATGCCTGTGGCAATTTTCGCCCTTAAGGGCAGTTAAAGACATGCATCCATTTGTTTTTTTGGACTGCCAGATTTTTCTAATGTATTTGCGGTCCCTAGGGAGTCCGGACACGGACGTTGACTTACAACTGACAAAGTGGATGCTTCAAATGATCCATAGGGTGAACGCATGGCAGAAAGAGAATGAGAACAGAAAGGACTGACGCACTCAGAAATTATCGGGAAAGGAAGCGTGCCGCCGCCTCTTTGAAGGAGCTTGAGCCCAAAAAACAAAGTGTTGGCTGACGCCGAGATGCAGGTTCCCCTCAAGCAAACCAAGAAAAACTATTTAAAGCAGTGAAACCCAAGACTGAGATGTTGTGTACGGGCTAAGAGTATGTCAGGACAGTTGAGGTTGACTTCCCAGCTGCTGAGAGAGAATCTTCGTTGTGACAAAGTTCAGGCCTCATACCAACGAGCTTGCAATCAGTTGATAGAAATAGCTCGCATTCAAAAATATCTACCTTTCTATGCATCGCTTTTTCATTCGTATTTGAAAATGTTAGACTCACTTTGGAATGGGTTTTACGGTTTTTTTCTCTGTGCATTTTACTAACACCTTCCTTCTGTTTTCTTTTTAAATAAAATAGGTATTCCTCCTTACTATTGAAAATGGATTAAGTCATTTTCTTTTGTTTCATCATGCTTACTATAGAGTGACAGCATCGGGCAACATGGTGTCAGCATGTCTTGACATAAAACAAAGCTCTAGCTTATTCAGGGAATTTTGCAAAGGTGCTCAGGGAAAACCTAGAAAACTCAGGGAATTTGGAAATGTCAATTTGGTAGACACCCTGGAGATATGGAAGGCAAAATTGCAGATCATACAAGGAGAAGAGCTCCCATGCAATACGACGAACTCCCTAGTTGAATACATAGAGAGCTGCTCCCAAAAGTTCACAAACTCCCCAAATTGACATATTTGTGGAACATCACGGCTGAAGAGCGGCTTCATCGGCTGGACGTCATGTCTATTCACCAGGTGCCAGCCATCATTGACGAAGTTATCTCCGTGTTTATTGAGATGCCCTGGCATATGAAAATCATGGTGTGAAGCAAATAGTCGAACCCTGGACAAAACCACATCTTTTAAAAGAAAAGTGAACGGTATTTAATGCAGTGCCGTTCTTGCTGTCATATTGTTTTAAAAAATTCACCAATGATTACGATACCCCATAATGTGAAATTTGAGCGCAGCTGTTTAAGTGTTTGGATTCTGATGTATCGTTTTGACGCGTTTTGACGTTTTGACGCCGGTAAAAGGCGTTTTGACGCCGGTAAAAACCGCTGAATGGGCAACCCCTGTGGTACCCGTTTTGAAGGGCGATGGGTCCCTCCGACTGTGTGGAGACTTCCGTATGACTGTGAATGCGGCCACTGTGGTAGAACAATACCCGTTGCCTCGAGTGGACGACATTTTTGCTAGGTTAAACGGTGGCGAAGTATTCACGACCTTGGATTTGCGTCAAGCCTACAACCAGTTGCCATTGGATGAGGAAGCAAAGAAGATAACAGTCCTCAACACCCAGAAGGGTCTCTTTTGTTTTAACAGATTACCGTTTGGCGTAAGTTCTGCTCCAGCCATATTCCAAAGGCGAATGGACGGACTGCTGGGGGATATTCCTGGAGTGCAGGTGTACCTGGATGACATTATCATCGCCGAGAAAAAACATGATTCATCTAGGCTCAAAACCGTGCTGCAGCGGCTGCGGGAGTATGGTCTCCGACTGAACAAGGGAAAGTGCAAGTTTCGGCAAGACGAAGTCACATTTCTCGGTCATCGTATCGACGCGAAGGGTCTGCGACCGAAGGACGACAATATCAAAGCCGTTGTTGAAGCCCCAAAGCCCACCTCGGTGAGTGAGCTGAAAGCTTTTCTCGGTCTCATAAATTACTATGGCAAGTTCCTGCCCAATCTGGCCACCATGCTAGCTCCGCTACATGCTCTCTTATCCAAAGGAGTCAAGTGGCAATGGAGCCAGGAACAGGAGAAAGCATTTCAGCAAGTTAAGCAGGCAATTGTGGCTTCCAAGTTTCTGGCTCACTTCGACCCGGATAAGCCACTGCGGCTGGAGTGCGATGCATCATCAGTAGGCATTGGGGCCGTTTTGTCGCACCGCGTGAATGGTGTTGACTACCCCATCGGATTCCGGTCCAGGACACTTACCAAGAGCGAGCGCAATTACTCGCAGTTAGAAAAAGAAGCTTTGGCACTGGTATTCGGCGTCGCCCGGTTTAAAGACTACCTGTACGGACATCAGTTCGTCTTAGTAACAGACCACAAGCCTCTTACTGGTTTATTCAATCCAGGTAAAGCCATACCACCGATGGCGGCCGCAAGAATACAGCGTTGGGCCTTGTTTCTTGGCAACTACAACTACACATTGCAGTACCGGAAGGGCAGTGACCATTCCAATGCTGATGCCCTCAGTCGGTTGCCCTTGCCAGTAATGGAGGAGCCGCGGGACTCTGCTGCCGACGAGTACGTTTTGTATGCCCACTCTCTGGAGGAAACAGCGCTTTGCGCCCGCGAGGTTGAACATCTGACTAATCGAGACACCAGCCTTCTGCAGGTTAAAAAATGGATTTCCCAGGGATGGCCGTCATATCTTCCGCAGGGCCATGAGCATCTCCGGCCGTACTTCAACAGAAGAACAGAGCTTACAGTCAGCCATAATTTGGTGTACTGGGGACATCGCATTGTTCTACCCCTGGGGGCGGCAAGGCGTGTGTTGCGTCTTTTGCACGAGACACACCCCGGCATGACAGCTATGAAAACCACAGCGAGAACGTTGTTTTGGTATCCGGGACTGGATTCCGACATAGAGCGACTGGTGAACTCATGTTCCACATGTGCGCAGGCTTCAGCGATGCCACCAGCACAGATACCTTTGGCCTGGCCAGCCACCGGGGAAAGGTGGAGCCGGCTGCACGCAGATTTCGCAGGCCCGTTGGACGGACAAATGGTCTTAGTCGTCGTCGACTCGGAAACGAAATGGATGGAAGCCATTCCAATGAAAACTGCCACTTCGCAAACCACGGCCAACGCGCTAAGATCAATATTTGCACGGTTCGGCCTTCCAAAAACCTTTGTTTCTGATAACGGACCCCAATTTGTGGGCAAAGTTTTTCGTGAGTTTCTGGCACGGAACAATGTGCAACAACTCACAACAGCCCCTTATCATCCACAGTCGAATGGGTTAGCCGAACGAGCTGTGCGTACGCTCAAGGAAGGACTGAAGAAGAACCCCGGAACAGACCTCAAAATACGCATAGCGCGGGTTTTATGTCGATATCGCCGAACGCCCGTCAAGGATGGAAAGTCGCCGGCGGAACTCTTATTGGGGTACCAAATAAGAACAAAGCTGGACTGTATCGCTCCCGATGAAAGGTCACCAGAAATCCAACCACGAGTTGGAGGGTTTCCAGTTCAGGCAGGTGACCCAGTCTGGATGCGCGATTTCCGAACAAGTCGTCGCAGGTGGATACCAGGAGTAGTGCGAGATCAACTAGGGTCCAGAATGGTCACTGTTGATTCCGGGAAAGGAATTCAGCGGCGACACTTGGACCAGGTGAGACGTCGAACTGTCTCAGACTCTTTCTCGACACAGAGGGTAGCCGTAAACCCTGCAGATAGCACTCCAATCACGTCGCGACATAGTCCGGAAGTGGCCCAGACTGATAGCCCGCCACCGTTACGAAGATCGACCCGACAGCGACGGCCTCCTGAACGCTTGGACCTGTAAGAGGGGAAGAAGTGATGTATCGCCAACTTCATCGTCATCTTCATCGTGCCTTCATCGGCACTGCCATGGTCATCATGACACGTGAGCAGCGGAACACACGGACGCAGGCTGCAATAAAGCTGTGGTGCTTGCGGCGTTGTCTGACTGATGTCAGTGTTTGTAAGCCTAGTGCGACATATCAGATTCGTGATATATTGAGGCAAAAAATTTGAATCTCAACAGCAGGGACCTTTCGGCGGCAGTGCTGAGCCTCTACTCAGACTAGGGTTGCTGTATAACCTCCCTTTTAAAGGGAGCCTGTATATACAGTAACTCTAGCTTGGGCAGCTGAAGCGGCAGACGAAGCACTTCCGCCGGTTGTGCTGCTCATTGTTCAGAAAGAAAGCGTGAACACGGGAACGCGTCACTCGCGCGGAGCTCATTGTCTAGCTGCGGCGGCACAGGCGAAGTAGCGCACGCGCAGTGGTTCCGAAGCCCGCACCAGCACTTTGTTCGGTGGACGCGCTCGCCGTATGCCTTAGTAATGACATCATCACCGACCGAGTGACAGCGCACGCTATGGCGCCATCTTGTAGAGGGTCGCCGCAACTGTATGAGACATCAACAGCTATATAATCTTTCCTGTTGCACCTAAAACGTGTGCCTTGCGGTAAAAGGTAGTAGGAACACAGTATACTTACCGTGGAGCACGTCTCGTGCGCTACTCTGCTTTCCTCCTCATGCTTCCGCTGCACCATCATACGCTTTCCTCCTCGCACTCTCTTCGCTATCGCCGTATTTCATCCTTCACTATGCTCTGCGTTCGCATCTATTTTTTTTTTTCATCCTTCGGTGGGCTCATTCGTTCTGCCGGTTACGCTGAGGCCGACGCTCAACGCAGGAACGGGCACCTAAAACGTAAGTAGGGGCCCACATTTTCCCCCACTTTGGGGAAAACGGTCTGTTTAGATGCCTGGAAGCTTAATTGGGCCCCTTCCGAAAACAAATCCTGGCTTCGGTGCCCGGTGTCAGGTTGACTAATAAAAAAGAACCCTTCAACTTCATATACAGACTCAAAGAAACCGAAATTACCACGGATGATGTATTTTTTGTCTTTTCTTAAGTAAAGACTGACACCCCAGCAGCAATCAAATTAAATGCATTCAAAATGCTTGCGAGATCCATCTTTGAATACGCAGACAGTATATGGAATCCACATCAGAAATATTGCATTGACAAGATGAGCCCAAATCGCCACAAAAATGTCAAAAACAGCTCCAGATGGGGGTTAGTACAGTTATTAAACGCCTCGGCGCTCGTACTGTGACCGGAGACGGCGCATGCGCACCACTTTAATATGCTTCGCCGTAGAATAACGCTGTGCAGCGGCGAAGCCGACTTGATGGAGCCGGCCAGTATGTTACGTTACGCGCATCCTTGATCGATCTGAAGCGAACCGTGTTAGGCCAACACTGCCTACGCACAAAGGGCTTGGATTAATATCGAACTTCGGCTAGGTAATTAGCACATAATGTCAATTAAGATGCGACTGCTGCATGATGCGTAAGTCTCTCTTTCCTGTGGGGGTTGAAGCAGTTTTTGGGGAGATTTATGGCCGCGTCTGTACAATTGGGTGGATGGGTCAGAATGCGTGAGTCTTCCAGACAAATCGGGCGAGAGATGCGCATGGGGGCCCGAGCGCCACCACTGGAAAAGCCGGTGCTCCAGTCGGCGTTACAATAAAATTGAGGGGCTTTACGTTACAATGGCGTTACACGTCGTAATGGATCATGCGGCCACAGCTGCCGCGTCGTAATAATATTCTAGGCCAATCCAGCAGACTCTAGTCACAGGTAAGAGAGATGAGAGAGAGAGCTAGCTGAGAACGAAAGCTGTAACAAAGGGCCTCGCCGCTCACACGATAAGAAAAAGAATTCAGAAGAGAAAATTGCATCGTTGCGAAGGGCTAATGCATGTCCCTATGGGCGATACTCAATCTGCCGAGTGATAGTATTTCCGAACAGCTTTGGAAGCGTTCACGCAACGACCAATGTTACAGCGAAGCTGTTAGCCTCTAGTTGGTCGGGATTCTTCGTGGGCTCGTGCTAAGCCGGAAACAGTATCGCCACCTAGCGGCCATGGCAACTCAGAAAGTCCTCAAACAGCAGCTGGAAAAAGGCTTTCTTGTATATTCGAATTACAATGTGAAGCTATCATGCTTGCAGCTTCTTGTAAGTCGTACATTACAAATTTTGTGACGCAACTTATTTAAAAAAAATTAATTTAGTTCAATAAGGCACTTACGCTTGGCGGAAGGCATAGAAGAATGAGGATGTATGCTGCACTTCCGCACGCGTGCGCGCGCGCATGACGCATGCCACTTGTGGTGGTGGTGCTTGACTAACGTCGGCTGTGCTTGTCTAACACCGGCAGCAGCTTCGCTTTTCACCCACTTTCACAGGGTGGAATGGAGGCGGATTTTAAAGCAAAGCTTTCTTTGCCTCTTCCTTCGACTTTCCCACTGCTGCTGCTGCTGCTGTGGGCGACTGCTGCTGTACGCCACGCCGCTAACGCCGGTCACGTCAGGAAGTAGTGAAACGCGCGCCACTAACGCCGGCCACGTCGGGTCGTTGTCGAGACGTGGCCATGTCACTAAATCGTAAAAGGCATGCGCTGTAGCTGTTTTGTTTCATGACATTTGTTTATGAGCTGTCTTTCTCAAAATTCCGAGGAATAACTTTGTAAAGAATCTAAGACAAGGTATGTGCCACGTGGAGGACCTGCGCGGTTGTGGTTCAGAATGATAATTCGCCAAGCAACGCCCGCGGCGTCGACACCGGATTTTCTGCGGCATGGGCACTAACTATCGCGTTAGTTAGTGACAGGAGTGTGGCACAAAGGAAAGACGACCAGAGAAGCTCGTGTCAAGATTTACTCCACGTCGCATGTGCACAATGCCCTCTTGACGCCTAACTATAGGCGTGACCCCTCTCAAATGGTGTGCAGAACCTGGCGCGCTTGTCTCCGTGCTCACACGCAACAGCAACGACAGGACAGGGAGGAGGTGGGGAGAATGTTAGCGAGGGAATAGAAAGAGAGCGAGAGGAGGCAGTTTTGTGAACTACAACGCTACAACCTAGAATTGCGCCGAAGTGTGCACTTAGTGCCGACGAGACGAAGGCTCGCATATAGCGTCGAGCGGAGCAAGAAGAACAAACACAAGCGAGGCAGGCAAGGTAACATTTCACATCCCGTCACGACTGTCGTATGTCGTCAATATATCACCGTCAAATAACGTCGATGAACGCAAACAGCAGACAAAGCTTCGCTTATATCGATTCCTACAGTGCGTGGGATCTGCATCTTTTTCTCTTTCTTTTTTCTTTCTTGCTTTTGTCCTTTCAAACGGTCACATGATCCAACGTAAGCTTACGGCTCGTGAGCGTAGCGGCGCCTAGTATGCGCGTTACTTAGAGGCCGTGAAACACTTTTCTCACTAATCATGGAATGGCCTCACTATTAAAGGACGTCGCCTCAAGACTCTCCTGCAGCAAACATTTTTAGAATCCTTCAAGTATAGACGTCGTTATCGCACCAGTGAGCGGCCTTCTCTATCTTACCTGTCGTCTCCATTAGCGCGCCGTGAGCTACAGTTTCGAGATATGATTTCGCATAGTATGGGACAAAATATGGGGGCGTTCCGGTTACTTTTGTGCTTCAATGCATAAAAGAGCGATCTGTAAAAAAAAAAAACACAAAGAACAAAGTGGAACAATAGCGCATTTTTGTGGCGAGTTTGGTGGCTTATATCTCCAAACTGGTGTCATTCGGGAAATTCATTCCGAATGGATACGCCTTGGAAACGCACCGGCTACAATTAGTAAGTTGCCATATGTGCCGTAAAGTAACTAATTCACATGTTAATTAATAAATTTTGTGAATTTGTTGAATATTTGCTTCAATTACTGATGCAAGATTGATTGTCCGCCACTCTGAATAATCGAGCTCAAGGACGAGAATTATGTTATCCACGAGAGATGTTTAAAACTTCTGAGAAACTTCAAAATGGCAACCCCGACCACGTGTTTATATATATATATATACATATATATATATATATATATATATATATATATATATATATATATATATCAGGCACGTATCCAAGATTTTTTTTCGGGGGGGGGCCCACCACCTCCATCATCATCATCATCATCATCATCATCATCATCATCATCATCATCATCATCATCATCATCATCATCATCCTGTTTTATGTGCACTGCAGGACGAAGGCCTCTCCCTGCGATCTCCAATTACCCCTGTCCTGCGCCAACTGATTCCAACTAGCGCCCGCGAATTTCCTAAGTTCATCGCTCGACCTAGTGTTTTGTCGTCCTCGACTGCGTTTCCCTTCTCTTGGAACCCATTCTGTAACCCTAATTGTCCAACGGTTATCTAACCGGCGCATTACATTACCTGCCCAGCTACATTTTTTCCTCTTGATTTCAATTTGAATATCGTCTATACCCGTTCGCTCTCTGATCCAAACCGCTCTCTTTCTCTCTCTTAACGTTATGCCTAGCAATCTTCGTTCGATCGCCCTTTGCACGGTCCTTAACTTGCTCTCAAGTCTCTTCCCCATATGTCAGCACTGGCAAAATGCACTGATTGCACACCTTACTTTTCAATAATAATGGTAAGTTTCCAGTCAGGAGCTGGTAATGCCTGCCGTATGCAATCCAACCTATTTTTATTCTTCTGTGAATTTCCTTCTCATGATCAGGGTTCCCTGTGATTGATTGACCTAGGTAAACGTACTCCTTCACAGTCTCTAGTGGCCGACTGGCGATCCTGATCTCTTGTTCCTTTGCCCGGCTATTTATCATTATCTTCATCTTCTGCATATTAATATTCAACCCCACTCTTACACTCTCTCTGTTAAGATCTCCAATCATTTGTTGTAACTCGTCTGCATTGTTGTTGAATAGAACAATGTCATCGGCAAACCGAAGGTTGCTGAGATATTTGCCGTCGATCTTTATTCCTAAGCCTTCCCAGTTTAATAGCTTGAATTCTTCTAAGCACGCAGTGAATAGCTTTGGAGAAATTGTCTCCCTGTCTGACCTCTTTCTCTATAGGTATCTCCCCTGCTTTTCTTGTATAGAATTAAGGTAGCTGTAGACCCTCTGTAGATATTCTTCCGCGAAGGACGAGTCAGTAAGACGAGAAACTATTTACAGATTATATTTACAACAACGGTTGCAGCGCTGACCGGTTAGATTCACAGCGCGAGCCCAGTTCGTTCTTCCTCCTCTTTTCTGGAGTGATGGCGCCTACGCGCATCGTTCAAACAAACAAAAACCACACGCATGTAGCAATACTTTCCAAGCTTTTTACGTAAGCGTTTTGTACTCCTTGATTACGTAGTGCCTCTATGACTGTTGGTATCTCTACTGAATCAAATGCATTTTCGTAATCTATATAAGCCACATAGAGAGGCTTATTGTACTCTGCAGATTTCGCGATAACCTGATTCATGACATGGATGTGATCCATTGTAAAGTATCTCTTCCTGAAGCCACCCTGTTCCCTTGGTTGATAAAATCCAGTGTTGCCCTTATTCTATTGGATATTATTTTGGTAAATATTTTATATAATACTGGGAGCAAGCTAATGGTCCTATAATTTTTCAATTCTTTAACGTCTCCATTTTTGTGGATTAGTATGTCTGCATTCTTCCAGTTTTCTGGTACCCTTGCAGTCAATACACACTTCGTATAAAGAGCCGCCAGTTTTCCAAGCATTATGTCTCCTCCATCTTTGATTAAATCGACTGTTATTTCACCTTTTCCTCCTGCTCTTCATCGTTTCGTGTCTTGCAGGGCCCTTCTGACCTCATGGCTAGTTATAGGAGAGTTTCTGGATCCTGTTCATTACTGTTTCTAAGTGAGGTATCGTGACTCCTCTGGGTACTGTATACAGGTCAGCTTAGAATTTTTCCGCTGCTTTTACTATATCTTCTAGATCGCTGATGATATTATCCTTCTTATCTTTTAGTTCATACATCATGGTTTATCCTATGCCAGGTTTCTTTTTTACTAATTTCAGGCTGCGTTCATTTTTTACGGCTTCTTCAGTCTTTCTCATGTTATAGTTTCGAATATCAGTTATTTTCGCCTTGTTGATCAGTTTTGACAGTTCCGCAAATTGCATAACGCTATGTGGCCGCCAGTTCCATACAACCGCGTAGAACGCAGGACTCTGCGATTCTAGACGTACTGCGCTCACCGCGATAGGTTAGAAAAACACCCACATAAGCACTGCAGAGAAGTGGCTACGTGAGGCGGTTCGACCGATAACTGTGGAAGCGTCATTCAAAACAAGTAATTGTTTTCCACTTCTGGCGGCCTTTTCTCTACTTCCTTTCTAAATAAAAAGATGTTGATGCATAAATATTCTCATAAACAACGGTTAACTTCTTTATTATTCGCTTTTGCTTGCAGTTTAGTTGTTGCCTTGGCTCTCTCCCTTAGTAGATCGCTTAATTTCTCAACTCCTTCCGATTTTTTGTTTCCATGCAGTTGCCAATTTTGCACGAAAAGTGCTATACAATTAGGGAAAAACAGACGAGGTAACGGGCGACAGTCATCTTGCTTATAGGTTTAAGGGTTATTGCAGGGTTTCATGATGGACGCTCTTGCACATTATTTCATTTCCCACCTTATCTAACCCATATCACGTGTATATGTTTCCGGGCATCTGCCAGCGTCGCGGCGAGCCGTAACTCGAGGAAATAATGAAGCAAAGGGAGAAGTTAAACGCAAGTGGCGTTTTCTCCGGCCGCAACTCGTTCCATGAGAGTACAGACCAGCTGAGTAACAGCCGCATCCCTCTCCTGGTCCCAGGATCAGCCTAAACAAAGAAGGTTGAACTAACAAAAGCAACAGCTATGCGCGTGACGGTTGAATAGATGGTGACAACTGAACGCATCTTGAGTTAATCGCACGGGTGCGGAATCTATGAGAAAACTGTTCTTCACATTACAAAAGATGCCGATAACTACCGTCATCTAAAAGGAGTGAAAAAGGCAGCATAATGCTGACCGGTGAACAGCTGCCAAGTATCAACATTGATCTGGCGGCGCTTTAGGAATGTGTGAGGAGTGGTGGCGTGGGTGGGGAGGGGGGGGGGGTATGCCACTTGATTTCGGGGGGGGCCCGGGCCCCCCCGGGCCACCCCCTGGGTACGTGCCTGATATATATATATTATAGGAAGTCCACAAACAAAGGCACCAAAGATAACACAGGGGTCATTACTTGTACTTACTAATTTAAGTAAAAAGGTGATAAAAGCGGATGAAAAAACAACATACCGCACGTGGGGAACGATCCCACGTTTTCGTATTACGTGTGCGATGCTCTACCAATTGAGCTACCGCCGGCACCGTTTTCCATGTACTTTCTGGGGTATTTATGTGCTACTACTGGAACTAACCTTTGGAGTGTTAGCCAGCGCTACCACTCACAAACCTTGGCGGCGGATGTGGATCATCCTTTCTGCCGCAGGCGTCACGAGTACGTGAACATTTTAGGTGAAGGCAACTGGTCAATAAACCCACACATGCTATCTGAAGGCATCATTGTTACCGGATTCGATATATATATGTATATATATATATATATATATATATATATATATATATCCGAGTACAAATCGTATGGAGATGATGACATAGTTGACATTCTTGAACCAGTATCCTTCAGAGGATGCTTAAACATATTATTTCCATAATTCACTACAACTAACCCTTCTACGCACCAAGGATCACCTCCAGCGAAGTTGTATGCAGGCTTTCTTGCTTCATTTATTGCGTTATTTAAATTTGTTAGAGACTTGTTCTTCCATCTTTGCCCGCTATAAGATTTGTGTAATATTGTGGTACTCTTTTTTGTTATTTCATAGTCTTCTTGTTTCCTTTATAGCGTTATCTATATTTGTTAGAGACTTGTTATTTCATCTTTATCCGCTAACAATGTATGATTTCTTTCTACTCGTTTTCCTGCTAATTCTCCTTGTATCCTCCACTGACGCAATACTCCTTCGGGAGCCTGTGAAGTAACTGAATAAATAAATAAATAAATAAATAAATAAATAAATAAATAAATAAATAAATAAATAAATAAATAAATAAATAAATAAAAAAATAAATAAAAAAAATAAATAAATAAATAAATAAATGCAAATAACTATAGTCGGATGCAACTTAAAAGTCTGCAGTGAAGCCCCGCCCACGCCCTCATAACCGCCAGCCACTGTTCCTCCGCGAGACTGCAAATAGTTCGTACTTGAAACTTTTCCTGTTACCTAAATTGGGCGGTAGCCACAAAAATAAAATTATAAGGACGTAATTTTATACGTTTTCACTCGTCTATTATAGTGGCGCGTTAAAAAAGCCTAATTGTTTATTGAACTGAAATAAAACACTAGCTTCGCTGCAACTATTTATTTTCAAGTTTCATTTCAGTTGGCAGTGAAGTTTAATAAGTAAAACGGGTTCAGCAGTGAAATGAACTGTACTGCGGGCTTTTGAAGAGTGAAATGTTCAGACTCCACACACTTTGTCCATGTCTCTTGCCCGCCTCGTCGCTTCCGCCAATGAAATGACTCTTCAAGGACAGCAGATGCTCTGGAGGTATCAAATACGACGCCATTTTGAAAAGGTCTCATGACAACGATATTTTTTTTTTCCTTTGTGATTGGCTGGGGGAGTAACACAACCACGCGTGATCCGTGTGCCTTGGTTGCCAACTTCTGTTTCTTTAGTTGTATCCTACTATAGCGGAAATTCACCGAAGACTGAAGCAAGGATGCCATCAGTCTTCATTGTTTTTGCCTGTCTATGTTAAGAGCGTATAAAGATGACTGGGAAACAGTGAATTATGTTTTGATTTAGCTTGCATTCATAATGGTCAAACGGTGCAACAGAGAGTTCTTTGGCTGGTGTATGCGGACGACATAGTGCTACTAGCGGAAAATGCAAGGGATTTACAGAGCTTTGCGAATACCGTATATGCGCGTGTAAGGGCTGCACCCCCACGTCGGAGGGCAAAATTTCCGAAGAACATTCAAAACTTTCCGCCGTAAAGCGAAGTTATAGTTCCGTTGTCGCTAGATGGCGCTAGCTGCTTTTTCATCGACGCCGCACTATTATTTCTTCGTGTGGCGCGTCGTCCCGGCTGTGTTGGCAATGTTTCCAGTCACATCGGTAGTATTTCGCCTCTAAAGGGAGCCCTGTTTGGGTCAACGCTGGTCAGGGACAATGGCCCGCCATCTGAGGGTCATTTACGGCAGCGTTATGTCATTTGCGCTTCTCGTGTTCTTTGCTACAGTTGCGGAAACAGTACGGACCTTTAGCGGGTCATCACAGCCCTGATTCGTGTAAGGGCCGCACCCAGCCAAGATTCTAGAAAAGTGCGGCTTTTACACGCATATATACGGTACGTGCGCAGTGAAGCGACTTATCAGGGCCTTAATTTAGCGCAGAGAAATGGAGAATTGATTAAGGCAGAGATGCGTAACGACATATCAATTCAACAGCAAGTCGTAACCATAGTCAGGCAATAAAAGTTACTGGGGCTATGGGGCTCTTGCATTGCCCAGGGGGCGCTGCGAAAATGGTGCTAAAAAGCGCCCTCTATCCTGAACTGCGTAGCACCAAGCTCGGTCGTCTGCTTCGGAAAGCACGTTTACAATATGGACCCGGCACTTTCGGTTTTGTTTTACCACGGCTTGCAGCGAATATCGGGTGCCGAAGATTTTTTCAGGGGTGGCACGCTGCGTAAAGGCAATAAATTATGCAACGCCGAATACGTGTACGCCGTTCAAGAAATAAGCGGCGAAGTTTTAGCGCGGTGTCAATCGCAAGTGAAGCGAGTCGCGTACGAAGTTGAACTTCAGGTAAGGTTTGCACGCTGTTAGATTCAGGCGCACAAACGCGAGGAAATGCTTGCTATAAATGAATTCACAGCAGCGACAAACAGACATCATGTGTACGGTACTGCTCGAGCGCACGACGGTAAGCGCCGCGACGGCAGCGGTCTTTCGACATGCCGCGAAAAGGCGGGCCTCCTGCAATCTTTGTTGACTGCATGCCGCTAGACAAGTAGTTATGCCTGCACTGTAGTAGCGGCCATCTGTCCCTTTAGCAACTGACAAATAACTGATGCAGTGCATATGTGAGCTCGCCGTAACGTACGTGCGAATCGCGCTGCAGCACGAGCTCGTGCGCTGCTCGCTTGATTTAGCTTTTAATGACAGCGCTCGAACATCGATGTACTGCAATCAATACTACCTTGCTGCGCTGCCTCAACGTGCTGGCTTGAGGTCAAGGATGGGCACATTTAACTCTATAACCTGTGCTGCTCGTATTGGGGTAGTGAATTGTCCCCGAATCAGCCAGACCATTTGTGCTCATTTGCACACACCTGGTCACTTCACCACTTCGCACCGGTCGAATTGTAATTGTCGCTGTGGCCGGGTCTCGAATCGTGAATCACCAGCCATGCCTGCTGCTATGTCGGTCTGCCGTCGGGACTGTAGGTGAAAAAGACCGAATTTTAGAACGCAGATAATGAAGCAAGCTTCAAGACAGGCGAAGCAGTCAGCATTGCGCGAAGTTTCGCTTACCCAGCGCGATGAACTGCAGCTATAGATCCAGCGCGCCCGACGCTCCGCTTCGTGAGGCCTTGAAGGAAAACGGTCCAATCTGATGTTGGGATCCAGGCCTTTTTGTTTATGGCAGCCCACGACGCAGCAGTAACGACAGTGACGCTTTTTCGAGGCTGAGCTAGGTCTCTCCGGATCGGCGTCGCCGATTCCTTCTGCTTCCAGCATTACGTCTCACGGAGAGTCCGTTTTCGTTAAACTATATAGGCTGCAACTAGCTCGCAACGTGGTCGGCGTGGTCTGTGAGAAGTAACGAGCCTTTTCGCCCTCGCAACAGGGCAGAAAAAAGTGCGAATCTACCCAAAACTCGGGCTAGAAACGTGCTTCGCCATAGCCAGGGCTTAATACTACCCAAGCTGGTACTACCCAGATGACGTTTCGCGCGCCGCCACTAGGCGCCGCTACTATACCTCAAACTCCAGCGCAAGATGCCCATACATAAACGAAGGAAATGCCTACTCAGACCTCCATAAAGATAATCTGAATGGAGGGGAAGCGGAATGCAACAATAATGAAACATAGAGCACTTCGGGGCTATAGTAATTACGGGGTGGTGAGCCAGCGCGAATGTACGCAAATGCAATTCTGTGCTTAAAATCGGAGATATCGTCAGGGTTGGAAGTTAACCGAAGGTCAGTGGGGCCGATTGGCATAAGGGGCCCACTGTAAGACCACAAATGAGTCAGCGCAGGGTGATATTTGTTGGGCTTCTTTTAAAGTCAGTGAAGCGCAGATCGGAATTACTTTTGAAAGAAGGCTAAGAAGAAAAGAAGAAGAAATAAAGAAGAAGAAATAAATAAATAAACAAGAAGTGGGCGGCTAAGTTACACAAAAACTTCGGCACAACCCGTATCACAATGACTGTCAACGCTAATGTGCTTAGCATTGAATCAGTATAGCGACACAGCGTATTGGCACCGTCGAAACGATTTATGTATGAGGCATGTACTGCACCGGGATTCCTCTTTCGCACTTCTCTAAGAACACTGCGTTCCATCTAGCAATGTCACTGCAAAGCCTGTGCATGGCATCCGAAATAGTGCGTGCGAATGCTTGGAAACGTGGCGTGCGGCAACAGGACTTCTCTCTCGCGCTCCTTTCTTAGAGTTACTGTATATGCTGCCGCAGGTGGTATACACAGTAACTACCTGCGGTAGCTTATACAGTAACTCTATCCTTTCTGTACACGCTGCGCCATATAGCTAGTGGCACTGCCGAAAAGTCCGCGTGCGGCATGGGCGTGCGGCCTCCGCGATGAGATGCGTGGCGCGCCTGCAGAAGCGCCATAAAACATATCCGTCCTCTCGCGCAAGCGTTCAGATGCTTGGCGCGCTTCGATCCTGTGTTGCAGTAGAAGAATCGTAAATCACAAGCGCGACTGGCCGCTCGAAGCAATTTGCGTGTATTCGCGGGCTCCTTTCAAGCCCGGAAAAACACTCTTATGTAGCACGTATTGAGCAACAGAAAGCTGTGTCGCAGTTTTTCATGTTGCTCTACAATTTTGTCAATGACACTTTTCATCTAATATTTGAGAAGTTATTTGAGAATTAGTTAAGACTAATTATCTCACTAGGTGCATTGCAAAAATAATCTGAGTATCTTCAAGCGATGGCAAACAACATTCTTAATGTTTGGTTCAAGTTAAGTGAAATACCCTGTATATACACCCGTGAGCAAAAGTATACGGACCACAGGTTCGCCGAAAATACAGAATTTCTTCGTAATTAACACGCATAAACTGATATAGCCAAGTGCACTAGAAAATTCGTAATGCCAAGTTTGGACTGCAGTCTTTAATTTCAAATTACAATCACAGGGAGGAGGATATGAGTTTTATCGCACAATCCCGAGTCCGTATACTTTTGCTCACGGGTGTACAGTGCACATTGCCACAAACTCAGTGACTCAAATTGGTCCGACGGTTGGTTTCGAATCCTATTCCTTTAACAAAGCAGCCCGATGCGCTACCCATTCGACCATGGACAACAAGTGTCCCAGTTAGGCGGAAACACGGTTACAAACAGTCAGTCAGCCAATCAGTCCCGCGCATTCAGTTCACGTTAAATGGACCGTGAAACTGTTTTGTTGTCTTATTGGAGGAATTAGAGGGCAGTAAATGGGATATAATAGGGCTCAGTGAAGTTGGGAGGCCAAAAGAAGCATATACAGTGCTAAAAAGCGGGCACGTCCTGTGCTACCGAGGCTTAGCGGAGAGACGAGAACTAGGAGTCGGATTCCTGATTAATAAGAACATAGCTGGTAACATACAGGAATTCTATAGCATTAACGAGAGAGTGGCAGGCCTTGTTGTGAAACTTAATAAGAGGTACAAAATGAAGGTTGTACAGGTCTACGCCCCTACATTCAGTCATGATGACCAGGAAGTCGAAAGCTTCTATGAAGACGTGGAATCGGCGTTGGGTAAAGTCAAAACGAAATACATAGTATACTGATGGGCGGCTTCAATGCCAAGGTAGGCAAGAAGCAGGCTGGAGACAAGGCAGTGGGGGAATATGGCATAGGCACTAGGAATAGCAGAGGAGAGCTATTAGTAGAGTTTGCGGAACAGAATAATATGCGGATAATGAATACCTTCTTCCGCAAGCGAGATAGCCGAAAGTGGACGTGGAGGAGCCCGAATGGCGAGACTAGAAATGAAATAGACCTCATACTCTGCGCTAACCCTGGCATCATACAAGATGTGGACGTGCTCGGCAAGGTGCGCTGCAGTGACCATAGGATGGTAAGAACTCGAATTAGCCTAGACCTGAGGAGAGAACGGAAGAAACTGGTACATAAGAAACCGATAAATGAGTTAGCGGTAAGAGGGAAAATAGAGGAATTCCAGATCAAGCTACAGAACAGGTATTCAGCTTTAACTCAGGAGGAGGACCTTAGTGTTGAAGCAATGAACGGCAATCTTGTGGGCATCATTAAGGAGTGTGCAATAGAAGTCGGTGGTAACTCCGTTAGACAGGATACCAGTAAGCTATCGCAGGAGACGAAAGATCTGATCAAGAAACGCCAATGTATGAAAGCCTCTGACCCTACAGCTAAAATAGAACTGGCAGAACTTTCGAAGTTAATCAACAAGCGTAAGACAGCTGACATAAGGAAGTATAATATGGATAGAATTGAACATGCTCTCAGGAACGGAGGAAGCCTAAAAGCAGTAAAGAAGAAACTAGGAATTGGCAAGAATCAGATGTATGCGTTAAGAGACAAAGCCGGCAATATCATTACTAATATGGATGAGATAGTTCAAGTGGCTGAGGAGTTCTATAGAGATTTATACAGTACCAGTGGCACCCACGACGATACTGGAAGAGAGAATAGTCTAGAGGAATTCGAAATCCCACAGGTAACACCGGATGAAGTAAAGAAAGCCTTGGGAGCTATGCAAAGGGGGAAGGCAGCTGGGGAGGATCAGGTAACAGCAGATTTGTTGAAGGATGGTGGGCAGATTGTTCTAGAGAAATTGGCCACCATGTATGCGCAATGCCTCATGACTTCGAGCATACCAGAATCTTGGAAAAACGCTAACAAAATCCTAATCCATAAGAAAGGGGACGCCAAAGACTTGAAAAATTATAGACCGATCAGTTTACTGTCCGTTGCCTACAAAGTATTTACTAAGGTAATTGCAAATAGAATCAGGAGCACCTTAGACTTCCGTCAACCAAAGGACCAGGCAGGATTCCGTAAAGGCTACTCAACAATAGACCATATTCACACTATCAATCAGGTGATAGAAAAATGTGCGGAATATAACCAACCTTTATATATAGCTTTCATTGATTACGAGAAAGCGTTTGATTCAGTCGAAACCTCAGCAGTCATGGAGGCATTGCGTAATCAGGGTGTAGACGAGCCGTATGTAAAAATACTGAAAGATATCTAGCGGCTCCACAGCCACCGTAGTCCTCCATAAAGAAAGCAACAAAATCCCAATAAAGAAAGGCGTCAGGCAGGGAGATACAATCTCTCCGATGCTATTCACAGCGTGTTTACAGGAGGTATTCAGAGACCTGGATTGGGAAGAATTGGGGATAAGAGTTAATGGAGAATACCTTAGTAACTTGCGATTCGCTGATGATATTGCCTTGCTTAGTAACTCAGGGGACCAACTGCAATGCATGCTCACTGACCTGGAGAGGCAAAGCCGAAGGGTGGGTCTAAAAATTAATCTACAGAAAACTAAAGTAATGTTTAACAGTCTCGGAAGGGAACAGCAGTTTACAATAGGTAGTGAGGCACTGGAAGTGGTAAGGGAATACATATACTTAGGACAGGTAGTGACTGCGGATCCGGATCATGAGACTGAAATAATCAGAAGAATAAGAATGGGCTGGGGTGCGTTTGGCAGGCATTCTCAGATCATCAACAGCAAGTTGCCATTATCCCTCAAGAGAAAAGTTTATAACAGCTGTGTCTTACCAGTACTTACGTACGGGGCAGAAACCTGGAGGCTTACGAAAAGGGTTCTACTTAAATTGAGGACGACGCAACGAGCTATGGAAAGAAGAATGATAGGTGTAACGTTAAGGGATAAGAAAAGAGCAGATTGGGTGAGGGAACAAACGCGAGTTAATGATATCTTAGTTGAAATCAAGAAAAAGAAATGGGCATGGGCAGGACACGTAATGAGGAGGGAAGATAACCGATGGTCATTAAGAGTTACGGAATGGATTCCAAGGGAAGGAAAACGTAGTAGAGGGCGGCAGAAAGTTAGGTGGGCGGATGAGATTAAGAAGTTTGCAGGGACAACATGGCCACAATTAGTACATGACCGGGGTAGTTGGAGAAGTATGGGAGAGGCCTTTGCCCTGCAGTGGGCATAACCAGGCTGATGATGATGATGACTTAGTCGGGTTGGGGTAGGTCCTTCTGATCATTTATTGATGCATCTAAGTGCTCGGCGTAAAGCGCATAATTTATTAGGAGGTTATAAAATGTACTTCGCTACCGATTGCAGCACGCCACTCGACTGAGTTTTCAGCCGCCCCTGACCAGGTGACGCGAGGTGACGCCGTACTGCTGTGCGGATTGATCTTCACACGTCGATGTTGCGGCAGTATCGGGAAGTCTGGCGAATGGTTGCAAGACGCGTCGGCTTTCGGCCTGCTCGAATTGTCGGCACTCTTTGATGATAGCATCAACTGTCGAGCAGCTTTTGCACATGAGCAGATTAAAGGCGTCGTCAGCAATGCCCTTCAGCACGTGCCCGATCTTTTCAGCTTCTGTCATGTCGTGATCGGCTTTACAACAAAGCGCCAGCACGTCCTGGATGTACGAAACATAGGACTCCGTGGAGAATTGGGCCCAGGAGGGCAGTTACTGCTTTGCGGCAATTTTACGGCCTACTGGTTTGCCAAACAACTCTGTCAACTTCTTTTTGCATTGGTCCCAGCTGGTTAGCTCCTCTTCGTGGTTTTCGTACCACACCTTTGCCGTGCCACTCAGGTAGAACAACAGGTTAGCGAGCATAAGCGTAGGGCCCCATCTGTTGGTTCCACTCACGCGTTCTTACATGGCCACCCACTCTTCAACGTTGGTGCCATCGGTCCCGCAGAATGTTCCAGGATCCTTGTGTTGCACAACCACAACCGAAGGGGACAGTGACATAGCTGGCGACGGTGATGTTGGAGGCGGCAACGACGTTGATCGCGGGTGCTCACCGTCATTCATGGTGGGAACGGTGATGCGACCTCCACTACGGAGCTCTGTTTCCAGCCGTGGTACCCAGCACCTCCATCAATTAGTTACGAGGTTGTTGGGAGTATAGAAAGACTATATTTACAATATATACACAAGCAGAGTCACTGTAGTTAAATATGGCTGACCAGCAACAACACGCAGCAGCCAGCGTCTCTCGATCTTTTTCTTCGTTCCTCTGCTTTCATCCTGCCGTAACAACAACAACAACAATATATATATGCTTGATTCGGAGGTTATTCACTGTCTGTACAAATAAATAAATAAATAAATAAATAAATAAATAAATATATATATATATATATATATATATGGGATCGAATCCCGGCCACGGCGGCCGCATATCGATGGGGGCGAAATGCGAAAACACCCGTGTCCTTAGATTTAGGCGCACGTTAAAGAACCCCAGGTGGTCGAAATTTCCGGAGTCCTCCACTACGGCGTGCCTCATAATCAGAAAGTGATTTTGGCACGTAAAACCCCATAACCTAATCTAATCTATCAATATATATATATATATATATATATATACATACACAGACAGTGAATAACCTCCGAGTGAGTGAATAAACTTTTATTTGGTCCAGCAAAGCGCGATAAAACGCGCACCCGGCTAATCCCACGACGGGACTGACAGATCTAGTCTGCCGGCCCGATCGCGGGCGCGCTGGACAGCCTCCGAATCAATAACCTCCGAATCAAGCATTTGTTTAGTGCTCAGCTTTGTCTGGTTGGTTTTTCCGAGAATAGACAAAAGCGCGCGCAACATCCAAAATACCAAATAAATACGCGCTCGCGCGCCGCTACTCAAGCGCTCCCAAGCGAACAGCCACGGATACACGGCTTTACTAGGCGGCGGCAGCTCGATACAGGGCGTCACGCTATGTGATGGTCGCGGCATCAAGAGAACACGCCGCTGACGCATTGATAAACGTAGTCCGAGCCTTGTACGGTGCGGCGATAAGAGAATGCAGCTGTTTATCTTTCAATGGTTGCCTGTAGGCGCTTGAGTAGTGGCGTGCGAGTGCGCATCTATTTCGTATTTCGTGTATTTCGCGGGCTTTTGTTTTTTCATGGAAAAAATAACCAGGACCACTTCAGCATTATATAAATGCTTGATTAGGAGCTTATTTAAGGTGACCTACAACATTGTAATGGATATGTATGCGATTCAAGTAATAATTAAAAAGTTCATTAATTAAAAGTAATTAAGTAATACTTCGGTGATGAAAAAAGTGCTGGCCGTAAGTACATACGACTACGGCCACTATGCAGTCGGTACGATTTCTCCAGAGCTCTTGGGTATATTTAAAATCTTGGTCCAAGTTAGCTGGGACACCCTGTATATAGATTACGTACTCGCGACGCCTGCGGCAGAAAGGATGTTCCACATCCGCCGCCAAGGTTTGTGAGTGGTGGCGCTGGCTAACGCTTTCAGGGTTCTAGTAGTAAAACATAAATACCCCGGATAGTTATTGGGAAAACGGTGCTGTGGCAGCTCAGTTGGTAAGGGCATCGCACGCGTAATGCGAAGACGTGGGTTCATATCCCACGTGCGGCCAGTTGCTTTTTCATCAACTTTCATGTCCTATGTTGTCCTTTGTGCCATTGTTTGTTGGCTTCTTATGATAGGATTAATAGAAATCAGGCCCCTCGGTTGATCCCCTTACTTCTCGTATATATATATATATATATATATATATGTATGTGTGTGTGTGTGTGTGTGTGTGTAGACTGAGAGCAAAAGTAACGTTTTCACATGTGTTGTCCAAACCTTGCGTTGACATGTGAACCTACAGTTCTAATTAAAGTTTGCTGAACAATCAGTTGTAATTACTATATTAATCAAAAGACTAAAGTAGTGCAGGCTTTCCCAGGAGGTTGCTAACAACGTACATTTGGTTTATTTCGCACAGAAGGCGTCGACGTTTTTTATACATGATACATGTCAGGTGGGACAAACGATACACGTCACTTCGTAGTATACAGGCGTTGTTTGTGACGGCGTTCGATAGTAGGTATTATATAAACCACGTTGAAGAAAGTCTGTGCGGGCTTTCTGTAGAACGTTCAATTGAGGTCCTTTTTTTCTATTTTTTACAGCGAAGCTGTCTATGGCTAGGTTCTGGCGCATTTTGTCTCCGTGGACATAGACCAACAATTTTTCGTACGTGGACCTATCCCGAAGATAGTGCAGTGCCGGGCGGACCTGCGGCAGAGGTGAAGCAGGCTTTAAGCCCTCCCCATACATGGACCGATCCCGAAGATAGTGCAATACCGGGCCGACGCGCGGTGGAGGTGCAGTTTGCTATTAAGGGATCCACATTCACAGCTTCTCTGGTCACCCTTCTTCACAGAGTGAAAGGGCACTGAATTTTTTTTACGTGTTCTAGCCGCTGCTGCAGCTGTCGCTTGCGGCGATGTGTTGAAGCGCGCTGTTCAGGAAGCGTTGCGTTTGCTCCTTGTTGCCTATAAGCTCGGGCCACTCGATGCCCGGCTTCCGGCTGTAGCGCGCCACCTTCGGCAGAGAGAGCAGTTCTAGCTCGAATTTGCGTACGAAGTAGATCCACGCTTTGCACCTGTCGCCGGCCTCTGTCGATGATGAGTCTTCGGATCGCGGTGTTGTTCCTTCTGTGTTCGGGTCCGTCGACTTGGGCTGCGACAGCAACATGACGTCTTCGTGCGACCTGACGTAGAAGTCGGGGTGCGACTCGAGGCGGTCGAGGACGTCCAACATCCGGTCATCCACTTGGTAAACCTCACCGCATATCTCCTGCACATGAAATAAAGTGGTTCGCGCTGGAATGTCTACACGTAGAGAACACAAGAAATAAACACACACCCAAGGAAGTACAAAAGCATCGATCTCTGTATTTGTGTTTAATTCTGTCGCCCACCCGCCGTGGTTGCTCAGTGGCTATGGTGTTAGGCTGCTGAGCACGAGGTCGCGGGATCGAATCCCGGCCACGGCGGCCGCATTTCGATGGGGGCGAAATGCGAGAACACCCGTGTACTTAGATTTAGGTTCACGTTAAAGAACCCCAGGTAGTCGAAATTTCCGGAGTCCCCCACTACGGCGTGCCTCATAATCAGAAAGTGGTTTTGGCACGTAAAACCCCATAATCTAATCTAAATCTAATCTTCTGTCGCCTCTCTTGTAACGACTATTTTGTTTCATATATAACTGAGCCAACTGGGGCAGCATCTAACTCAGCATAGTTGGACCACAATGTGTCGATTTATGTTTAGTTGTATGTGAGTATTTAAAAATTTAGATTTAAACGTGAACCGATTGTCAAGTAGTTCCTTTATGTAAACACTAAAGAAAGGTCGGACAGGGCTGAAGAGTGAGCAAAACAGGTTCGTATTCCTTAAAAAATGTCAGTTGCCTCTGGAGGGGAGTGAATATCCTACCAAAGGCCTTACAATGTATATGTGAAAATTCACGCGAATTTCGCTGCTCGCTCACATTTTCCTTCGTGATTGCAGGACACCTGTTACCACCACACAGCTTTACTATGTATGTATGTATGTATGTATGTATGTATGTATGTATGTATGTATGTATGTATGTATGTATGTATGTATGTATGTATGTATGTATGCATGCATGCATGCATGCATGCATGCATGTATGTATGTATGTATGTATGTATGTATGTATGTATGTATGTATGTATGTATGTATGTATGTATGTATGTAAGCATGCGTGTATTTATGTATGTATGCATGTATGCATATATGTATGCATGCATGTATGCATATATGTATGCATGCATGCATGTATTTATGTACGTATGCATGTATTTATGTATGTATGCATGCATGCATGTATGTATTTATGGCTCTCGCCCGCCCTGCCTGTGCCTGCCTGCATGCCTGCCTGCCAGCGTTGGTTCCTTACCCTGTGATAAAGTGCGGCAGCTGTTCGATTTTCTTTAGCTTTTTGACCGTATACGGCGTTTGGAAAGAGTGACCACTCAAAAAGTGCTCCTGTTCTGAGAGGTCACGTTATTACGGCATCGAGTTTTTTTTTTTTTTTTTTTTTCATGTGTCAGCATTCTGCAACGCTTTTGTGGCCGTGAGGGGTCTTGGTCCATCCGCGGTTTCACCAAGTAAAAGAGCTGACCTATTTTGAAGTTTTTCTTGTAGCGCAAGAAACACGAGGACGCAGAAGAGAAAAACAGACACACACAGTCACTAACTTCTAACAGTAATATTATTCCGGGACGGACGCCACTTTTAACCCTCACATTTTCTCGCTTTTAACCACGTGTCTACTGACAAGATAACATGATAGTATGATAGTACAACTCATTTGCAGATTATAGGCAAAAACTATTACGTTTAACGCATGCGCAGGAATTCCAACTCTTTTTTTTTATAGTGACAAGGACGGCTGGCTAACGCAAGCATTGCCAAACTCTTCAATATGAGCACTTTCAATGATGAGACGAGTGAATTCACATTTGCTTCTCCCGATAATAACTATGTCCGAATCGCGGAACGCATTCGCATTATAACAGTGAAATGCGAGGAAGCCATCCGGCGAAGCCTTGTTAACTTTATTGGAGTGCTGTCTAAGCCTGTCATTAATGCATCTGCCGGTTTGTCCTATATAACTCTTTCCACAGGGCAATAGAATTCGGTAAATGACGCAGGGCCTACAGTTAACGAACCCTTTTCTGTGCTGCTTTTTGCACGCGTCCTTTGTTTTACTATAGGGTCTTGTTTTTGCACACAAGCTGATAAGCTTGTTTGGGGCAGTGAATACTACGTCAACCTTTCCACGTTGTCATATCTTCTTAAGGTTACGCGATAAGCGGTGGATGTAAGGAATTACGGCAAAGTTTTTCTTTATACCAGACCCTGCTCTGGCTGACGTCGAGGAAACAGCCTCTCCCGACCGTGTTGCTCGGAGCATCCCTTCAGCAATTGACACAATCAAATTGTTTGGAAAACCAGCCTCACTCAACCGCACTACCTGTTCTTGAAAACTAGAAGACATTGAATGAGGGCACAACTTTTTTAGTGCATTGTTGAAGCACATTTTCGCTGTGCCCCTTTTAATAAGCCTTTAATGAGCCGAACTGCACGATAAAAGAGGCTTATTAGCTCTATGTTGGTAACACCAGCAGATGTGATCGTCAGACAAAACAAATTGTAGATCGAGAAAGCGGATGCCCCTATCTACTGGCATATCGAAGGTCACATCAAGGGGACTAAGAAATTCGCAAATTATGTTTGTGACGCCTTCACATTCTTTTTGAAAACAGTGAGGAGTGCAGTCAAGAAATAAAAGGAAATCATCAACATATCGGAATGCTCTGTAAACTGAAGTTCCCCTGAACCTCTCTGCCAAGACTGCCTACTTTTGCAAGATGCAGGTTTCTGAGGACGGGTGCCAAACAAGACCCGATACATACGCCTTGCTTCTGTAGAAACGGAACACTATTCCACTGGATAAACGTTGAGGCCAGGTATTGCTTGAGTAATGCTAAAGAACTCTGAACAAAAGTTGCGGCTTCGTTGCAAAACCGCACAACACCAAATTTGTCAATGCTTTCTTCAATGCAGGTTAACAGGTCAGATTGAGGAATCGAGTAATAAAGGCCTTTTATGGTCAGCAGAGAACACGTTCAGCCCCTTGTCAGAGTGCACCTTAACAAATTCTAAAATTTGGTCGGAACTCTTCACAAAGAAGGGTCATTAATGTCAAGAAGATTTAAGTGTTTTTAGCAGGTAGGTGGCTATTTCCTTCTGCCAGGTCCCTTTCTCAGACACAATTACCCTGAAGGGGATGTTACCTTTGTGTGTCTTCGCGCTAAAAAATACCTCTAACACTTCCCGCTATTCTTCTCAATGCCTTTTACAACCTTATTCAGATTCATCTTTTTGCACATTTCGGTCGCTTTTGCTTGGACTTTAGCTAACAAGATGTTTTTATGTTGCCTAAACACGCCTGAGATGGCTTCCTTAGCCTTAGAGATCCTCAGGGGAACCTCAGTTTACAGAGCATTCCCGATATGTTCATGATTTCCTTTTATTTCCTGACTACACTCCTGACTGTTTTCGAAAAGAATGTGAACGTGTTACAAGCATAATTTGTGAATTTCTTAGTCCCCTTGGTGTGGCGTTTCGAAATGCCAATACATAGGGGCATCCGCATTAGCCCTCTACAATTTGTTTTGTCTGACGATCACATCTGCTGGTGTTACCAACCTAGAGCTAATAAGCCTCTTTTATCGTACAGTTCTGCTCATTCCAAGCTTATCAAAAGGGGCACAGCGAAAATGTGTTTAAACAGTGCACTGAAGAAGTCGTGCCGTCATTTAATGTCTTCCAGTTTTCAACAACAGGTAGTGCGGTTGAGTGAGGCTGGTTTTCCAAACAATTTGATTGTGTCGTTGCTGAAGTGATGCTCAGAGCAACACGGTTGGGAGAGGCTGGTTCCTGGACGTCAGCGAGTGCCCAGGGTCTGGTAAAAAGAAAAACTTCGCCGTAGTTCCTTACATCCACCGCTTATCGCGTAACCTTAAGAAGATAGGACAACGTGGAAAAGTTGACGTAGTATTCACTGCCCCAAACAAGCTTATCAGCTTGTGGGCAAAAACAAGACCATATAGTAAAACAAAGGACGCGTGCAACAAGCAGCACAGAAAAGGGTTCGTTAACTGTAGGACCTGCGTCATTTACCGAATTCCATTGCCCCGTGGAAAGAGTTCTATAGGACAAACCGGCAGATGCATTAATGATAGGCTTAGACAGCACTCCGATAAGGTTAACAAGGCTTCGCCGGAAGGCTTCCCCGCAATTCACTGTCATAATGTGGATGCGTTCCGCGATTCGAAGATACAGTTATTATAGGGAGAAGCAAATGTGAATTCACTCGTCTCATCATTGAAAGTGCTCATATTGAAGAGTTTGGCAATGCTTGTGCTAGCCAGCCGTCCTTGCCATAATATATATAAAAAAAAAAAGAGTTGAAATTCCTGCGCATGCGTTAAACGTAATAGTTCTTGCCTATAGCCTGCAGGCGAGTTTTACTATCACACTATCATGTTATCTCGTCAGTAGACACGTGCTTAAAAGCGAGAAAATGTGAGGGCATAAAAGTGGCGTCCGTCCCGGAATAAAATTATTTTTAGGAGTTAGCGCCTGTGTCGGCATACTTACGTGGCCCACGCCTTCGCAGGGCAGCAGACATGGTATCTCGTACGAGGACACGAGTACCAGCGGCCACTTCTTGAGTGTCCTCGCCTGGCCAACCAGCGTTGAGCGGCCGTTGTCGGGGTTCGTCAGGATCGTGTGGTTCGTCTCGCCCGTTTTGAGTGTTCCATAGACAAACACGCAATGCGTCTGCGTCTCCGTTAGCGCTCCGGCCGCTTCCATGTTGACGTACGATCTCTTCCTCTCTCTGGTTCAATCCAGCTGCCTGTGGAAAGGAGTTGGAGCGTAGATTCGACTAAGGACCAGGAGTGCCACTAAAATTTTTTTTCTCCTTTGAAGCCTAAGCATAAAGGCTGGAATAAAGTGGTATACTGCCTACGTGCGCCTGTATGATCAACGTCGTGCAGTAATACAATTTCAGGTTGCATGGCTGTGCTAGAAGAAATTGTATTTTTTGGCAGATGGCCGCGGTCTCAAGTTTTTCACTCGACTGTACAGAGCGCGGTCAAGGAAGGTTACTCAAAGCCAAACACGCCTATTCACCCGAACTTGTCCAAACATGCGGTGCAGAGTTGTGAGCAGCTAGAGCAGTTACTGTGACACGAATTATCCGCGATTTGCAGGAGCAGTTCTTTCCGCGTGTACATTACTCGCGTTGTACGGCTAAAGGGATTGAACATGGTCGCATGAAATAATAGGAAGAGGTGAATGATTAATTCACATTCCGTATGTCAGGGAATCAATGAATAAACCAATAAATAAATACAATAATAAATAAATGTCAATTTCGCTTCACTGAATAAGTAAGCAGTGTTTCACCTAGCAACCGCAATTTATGATGCAACACTTGGTAAAAACAATAGGGAATCAATCAACCAATCAATCAATCAGTCATATCTATTTAACGTGCCCAGGAACAATCCTAAGGTCCTAGTGCTGGCGCAAGCACACATTAATAATAATAATAATAATAATAATAATAATAATAATAATAATAATAATAATAATAATAATAATAATTCTAACAAGAAAGACGAGTCCTGTAGTGCAGAAAATCGGGGACTGTCTTTTCTTCAGACTATAGGAGAAGAAAAAAACTTGTAGGCCTTTATCACTTAGCTAAACTAATACCACCCGAATTTTATTTCGGATTATGGGAGAAATCTGTGTGCGAAGCCGCATGTGGTGTTTGCGAAAACTCACGGTCCGCTCGAGTGGTCCATAGACTTTCCTCAGCGAAGCTTCGTGGAGCGAAAGGCGCGAGCATCCATGTACTACGTCGTGTGCTGTCTCACGTGAAAGAGCGCCTTGCCACAGATAGCAGTCGCGGTGATCTCGGTTGCTGAGAATATGACAAATCCGCCGTTACGATGTGGTTCGGAGAACAGGCTTACTGTGGGAGTCAGAGACGTCCGCGAGGTCAGCAAGGAACGAACGGCAACAATCACCGCACACAAACGTATTCACACATACAAAATGCAAGTGCAAGGGCACATGTAGGACATGGGACGAGCGAGACCAAGCGCCCCTACAAAGCGTTGAGAGCGACTATCACAGCGCACTCACAGTTTGGCTGGTGTTGCGTCACTCGACGAACTGCAAGAGCGAAGACGGCAGGCTAGCTCTCACAGGCTCTTGTTCGTCTGCTGGGTGATAGGAGCGGAAGAGTTTCAAGTTCAGAGGTGCCCTGATGCATTGGCGCTCGACCGGGTCCTTCCGACAGCTGTTGGCCTCCCGAACGTTGACGACCGACCCAAGCCAACGCGTCTTCCTTGCTCCGCTTCTCAGCTCTGTATGCCAACGTGGTGGTTGGTCTCTTAGCGCCTTTCGTAGGCCGCTTGAGCCTCGCGTTATCTGTCGATTTGCTTCGCGCTCAGTTTTGAAGCGTATCTTGAGTCGTTGTTTTCGTCTTGATTTGTTGTTTGGCTACGCCACGAGCACACGTGCAGCGAGGTGTCGTCCTTGTTGTGTACGATGCAGGCGCCGCGGTGGATGTGCTTTTATGTTTTCGACTCCACTTCCTCCTCGTCCAGGCGTCTCTTGGGACTTCACCACACCCTCCTAACTTGTGTGCAGCGAGTGTATTTACACCGACGTTTTGCTTGTTACAACCGACTGAGACACGAAGAAAGCTCAGGGACATACAATTTCCGTGCACGTCGTGGTGAAAGCAGGTTAACCGCCTCCCAATGTTTGTAGTCGTATGCTGATCTTACACGAATTTTCATGTCAAAGCGCTGTATACGAAGTGCACTTCAAGGATAACTTGTCGTCGTCTGTGTTGACGGGGTGGTCCAAATAAAATTAGTGGCAGTTTTCACGAAAGCTGGTGACACATCATGCTAAAATCCCCTTTAAGTTCCGCATTCATCCGACTTCATATCATGAGTGAATATTCTACGTAATTGCTTCCGAGTTAACTTGAAATGGATTGAAAGGCGGTGTGCAATTTGTGTACATATTTATCAGGAGAATAGTGCAGCTCAGTCGTAGCCCACGGGTACGGGTATTAATAGTGTGACAGAGCATGACATATAAGCATGTGACATTGCATGATACGCATAGTGTATCGTATAACGTCTGTATAAACTGAATCATAGCATAGCATGTGAAAAAGTTAGAACAGAGGAACAGCGTGCAAAATACGAGTAGCATGAGAAATAGGGCGTACCATGGACATTATATGGCAGGGCCTGATATCTAATGGCAAATACAGTAAGGGTGTGCGAATAGTGATTTTTGGGACCGAATCGTATACAAATATATAGTGCCAGAAACAAATAGAATAGAATATTGAATAACTTTCAAATAATGAACAGCCGTTATCACAGTAACTATAAAGCGTTGTTCATATCCTAGTATTTTTAATGTTAACAAGTTTGTCATTACATAGAATGTTATGGAGCGTTGTTCATTAAAAAAAATATACAGAAATTTTGAAAATTGTCTACACATGCATAAGCATTCTTTAGCTTGGCTGTTACTTCTTGATCTTGTTTCCCAAATTTTAGTTGCCCACCTCCAACTTTCAAGGTGGCTCACCCCCAATTTAGGTTGGCCCACTCTAAAATTTAAGTTGGCCCACCCCACAATTTACGTTGGCCCACCCCTAAATTTGAAGTTGGCCCACCACCAAATTCAAGTTGGCCCAACCCCAAATTTCAAGTTGGCCTACCTCTAAATTTGAACTTGGCTCAACCCCAAGTTCAACCTGGCTCACTCCCACATTTCGGTTGGTCAGCCTCCAAATTTCAGTTGGGCCACCCCTGAATTTCACGTTGGCACACCACAAATTTGATGTTTGCCCACCCCAATTTTAGGTTGGCCCACCCCTAAATTTCAAGTTGGCCCTCCCCAATTTCAACTTGGCTCACTGCCAAATTTCACTTGGCCAACCCCCAAATTTCAGTTGGGCCATCCCTAAATTTCACATTGGCCCACCCCGAAACTTTAGTTGACTCACCCCCGAATTTAAGTTGGCCCACCCTAAATTTCAAGTTGGCCCACCCCTAAATTTCAACTTGCTTCACCCCCAATTTCAACTTGGCTTACCCCCCAATTTCAGTTGGCCAACCACCAAATTTCACTTCGACCACCCCTAAATTTCACGTTTGCTCACCCTCAAAAAAGCTGTCCCACCCACAAATTGAAGTGGCCCATCCCTAAATTTCAAGTAGGTCCACCCTCAAATTTCAGTTTGCCCACCCCAAAATTTTAGTTTTACCATAGGCTTCTCCATGCATTCTCTATGTGGCCCTATGCAACCCTAAGGGTAACGTGTCACACTTTTCCTGTTACAGACACGATTTTGCTAACAAAATTATCCCTGATCAGTTTTTCATTTTGGTTTCAATTGTTCGTTATCGCTCATGAAGCTACCAATCATCTACATTTACACTATTATAACGGTTAAATGTCCTAACTTCGCAAACTATGCATATTTGTGCAGACACAAGGCATTACACTTTTCGCGTGACTGACTGATTTTGCTGGGGTACTCGCCAAAGAATGCTTACGCATTCAAATACAAATGGAGAATTGGGAGCAAACAAAAATTTTCTTCGCATGCACATGCCTCTTCGGAGAGTGCGAACGATGGCTGTATAGGCTTTAGCGTATGGCTACCTAAGGGACGTAGCCTGACCCACTACACGAATTATCACGTTTTATCTCTGTACTATGCCCACAGGGGTGAAAATTTACCGTACTTTTGCTCCGGTTTAGGTTTAAGTGTGCATAGTTGACGTTTCCAAATACTCGAAAAGTGCTCGAAAAATATTCCCGTTTACGAATAGCGACTATACGATTTGAAGACCGAATCGAATTAGACTCTATTCGATTGGTTATTTAATAGTTTCGAATATTCGCACACCCCTAAAGCACAACTCATATACGGTGTTCTATTTTCTTTAGGTGCACCAAATGTAAAATATATCACCTGTGCCAGATAGCATAATTCTAATCGTTGAACTAAACTGCTCGACGCGTAATTGGCTCATTAACGCAATTGAATTCGTTATGTGGTCGCTAATTAATTTACAGTACATACTGAATCTTACAAATAGTAGCTAGGTAGTTTTGCGAGGCACATCAACTTAGAATGAATTCTGTGGATGGCACTGGTTTCAAGATATGGGCCGTCAGACTTGCGGTAAGAGTGCACTGTTACACTTTAAGAAAATGCTGTTTTATGTATTAAACGAGGAGAGGGGGTTAACCGAGGGTCCCGATTTTTATTAGCCATATTATAAGAAACCAACAAACACTGACACCAAGGACAACATAGGGGAAATTACTTGTGCTTAATAAATGAATTAAATAAATGATAAATTAATGGAAATTAAAGTGGATGAAAAAACAACTCGCCGCAGGTGGGAACCGAACCCACAACCTTCGCATTTCGCGTGCGATGCTCTACCAATTGAGCTACCGCGGCGCTGTTTCCCCATCCACTTTCTTGGGTATTTATGTGTCCTAGTAGAACCCTGGGAGTGTTAGCCAGCGCCAGCACTCGCATACCTTGGCGGCGGACGTGGAACGTCCTTTTTGCCGCAGGCGTCACGAGAACGTGATCTTTTTGGGTGAAGGCAACTGGTCAATAAACCCACACATGCTACCTGAAGGCATCAATGTTGCCAGATTCGAGACCCTCGTATGTAATAAACGAGGAGAGGGGGTTAACCGAGGGTCCCGATTTTTATTAGTCATATTATAAGAAGCCAACAAACACTGGCACCAAGGACAACATAGGGGAAAATACTTGTATTGAAGCACTAAAGTAACTGGAACGCCAATGCATTTGGTCGGACGCCTTGAGAAGAAATATTTCGAAACTGGTGGGATAATTCGTTCCAAGCAGATACGCCTTGTGAATTCATCGGCTCCAATTCGTAAATTGCAATACGTGTGGTAAAGTAATCAATTAAACATTTAATTGAATTATGTAAATGATTCAATTCAGCATGCGAATTTTTTGTAGACGTAATGCCCCCCTCATTGAGTAATTTAGTTTAAAGGTAAAAATTGTGCTATCTCCCGCAGCCGACCTTTGAAAACTTGGGGTAGCCTTCCAAAAAAAGTGAAATTAAAAAAAACCTGGCATATCGTCATATCATGTTGTATTTTAACATCTGTAGAATAAACCACGGCATAGCACATCAGATGAAAACATAATTACTCTCACCCGAGAGTAACAAAGGTGAAATGAAAAAAAAAAAAAGGCCCGTGTTTCGTGCACTGGGGGCACGTGAAGCATTCCTTGGTGGTCAAAATTAATCTGCAGTCGCCCCACTACGGCGTGCCTTATAATCAGGTCGCCGTTTTGGCACGTAAGACCCCAGGATAGGAATCTCAAGAAGTGGTGTGTATGCTTTGAGAGGCCGCTGCAGTCGAAGTTAAACGAGTTCAGAGCTGGTATATAGCTACCAGACGCCTAGTACCTACCAGGGCGCTGTTCCTTTTGACTAGCTGGCAAATAGCGTCGCACCCGCGTGCGCTATTGTCTTAGGACTTCGAGTGTATCAACAAACCTTGCTATGGCTGCCAGTGTTTCGCCCTTCGAGTGAGACAGCCAGTTTTTTTTTTTTTTATACGTCGCTTGAGGGTCGTCATTTCGTGAATTACCCGCCGTGGTTTCTCAATGGCTATGGTGTTAGGCTGCTGAGCACGAGGTCGCGGGATCGAATCCCGGCCACGGCGGCCGCATTTCGATGGGGGCGAAATGCGAAAATACCCGTGTACTTAGATTTAGGTGCACGTTAAAGAAACCGAGGTGGTCAAAATTTCCAGAGTCCTCCACTACGGCGTGCCTCATAATCAGAAAGTGGTTTTGGCACGTAAAACACCATAATTTAATTTTTAATTTTGTGAATTATATATATACATAAACGAATGTTAATGGATATGCCACCCTCCCAACTGCGTTGTGTGTTGTTCAGTGTTGCGCATACTTAACTGCCACAAAACAACTTGCGCTGAAGCGCTACAGGTATACAGCTAGCCCTGCGTTGGCTTTTGAAAGCCACGTCGCAATCAAGACTATATTAGAAACGGTTGACGCCTTACCGCAAGTATGTGACGCTTGCGCTATTTATCGTGAGTTGCCTATATACTAAGATTGCAAAGATTGCTTCTCTTACTTCCCTTATCAGCCTACTCTTTTATATTCCTTATCCACCCTAGGCGTAGGATAGCAAGCCAAATCTACCTGTTGTTAAACTAACTGGCCTTATACACCGCCTTTACGTGTCGGTGTTCAGAACAAGAGACGTGCGTATAGGCGGAAGGCAGCGAAAGAGGACTCGTGACTCGCTTGCGTTGTTTGCCTATAACGTTGCCTCTCGAACAACGACAATGGCTCGTTAAGTGCGGAATGTCATGCGATATAACTTCCAGCAGTCTCTTCTATAGACTTGGAGCTGGCTGAAATGACATATAATAAGGTGACGGAAAAGCGAAATATTTCGAGCATACGTGTTGGTGGTGTCAGAAGCCCCTCTCGTTTCAGGTGATCTGCGATCCGCCCGTGGAATTCAGCTCCGGCTGGTTGAAGCGCTCGCATAGCCGCAGGTGGCTTTAAAGTCTTCCGCTGCCATCACACAAAGAGTGAGAGAGAGAGAGAGAGAGAGAAAGAGAAAGGGAAAGGCACCCAGACTCCTGTTAATGACATATACATAGGTTGCGCCCCTTAAAGCGCACGTACGTCAGCGCCAGCGGTGTAGCGCTCTTCCCTCACGCATTGTGTTGTACATCTACAAACATCAGTTAGGACACGTTCGTTCTATAGGCCGTAAATCTGTTATGAAAAAGTAAAGAAAGAGAAACTGTGGCTTCCATTGCCATCCGTAGCCGCAGCTGCGGCATATATGGCGAAGCGCACATTAAGCGCCCATGTGATTATCGTGGTGAAGTGATTTTTTACTTATTGTATTTTGCTCTTGCGCCCATCTGCGGTGTTGTGGGCCTTTCCTTTTGAGATACCTAGTCTGCGAAACTTCGCAACTACGCCTTCATAGGCGCAGGTCACTCCGAGAGGTCCATCCTGCGGATTTGACAGATTTTCTCCATGCTTTTCTTCAACTGGATTGCTTACTTTGCTACCAACTTTAGTGCCTCAGCACATAATGTGGCGCAGGCTGGTAGTCCACCACCAACGTCACATTTTCACTGAAACTTGCTGGTCACTGCAAGCGCATCTGGAAGATTCCATGACGCGTGAACAAAAAGCGCTTAGACGCAAGCAGCGTCGTTCGATTGAACGACCACCGACCGCGCTTGTTGACAGAGTAATACTGGCGCTGCCGAGTTTTACGTCGGTATAGAGGACCCAAGAGGGACCAATAACCTATTTAGTTCATTATCGTTTCTAGGTCAGCGCAGTTGTAGAACCGTGTTCCCAGCCCTACCAACTGTCCTTGCAATCGACATTAAAAAATTCACCACTGAATCGAAGGGGGAAAAAACGCCAGAAACAGCCGACGACTTCAGGAACTGCCCGCGGAATTCGCACAACTCCCTGAAACAGAACGCACCGTCGAAAACCTTCTGACGACAATAACGAAGACGCCTGCCACACGAGCCCCATTTATTCTCCAGTAGCCGCAAGTACCTCTTGGTCCTTTCGACGTTTCAGTTGCGAAGACCCTGAAGAGTGACTGGAACAGCGCGATGGGATTGCGCCGTTCAACAAGTAATCTGACGACAATAATACATGTGCATCGCCTAGTTTTCCCTAGAAGTCTCCGCAATAATATTGTATTGCAACCAGAAAACGACCTGAACAACGTGGTACGTCTTCGAGACCTTGCTACCCTTCACTTCACCAATTTCCTCACTCATACACTTCATCTGAACTAGCAAGCCGTGCATAAAGCAGGGCTCACATCTTCAGATTTCACTAAACTCTTTTTCTCGTTATGATCATCATGACCATGATGATGATCATCATCATAATTTATTATACCCTTAAAAAAAGCCTTTTATTAGAGTATTACATAAGGAACGAGCTGAGGCACTGCCAGCAGCCACCAAAAGCGTCATATAAGAACATAATAAAAATAAATAAATAAGAAATTGCGTTAACTAATGCGGTGACTAAAGGAGCAGCTTTTGTTGGGTGAGGACTCCACCGAAAATTCCCAGTCGCCACAGGGGAAATCAGAAATAGCGGCCTTTGTAGGTGGGGAGCATTCCATGGCTAAAAAATTGAGGAGACACCATCGACGATGATTGTCAACGTTTTTAGAACGCTACTTGCTTTCTTGAAGTAAGGATGAGCTTGAAGGCGTATCTTTGTTTTAGTAAGGATATTGGGTAGCGTTTGTTGTTTTATTGCATAATTCCGTATATAGAGAATAGATTCGTTAACCAGTACATATGTAGCGGCGTATAGTATTGGTGGCGACATGCATAAGCCGATTCTTCATATATGTGTGCGGCGCGAGCGCCGGCGTGGAAGGCGACTGCCATCCTCCTTCCTCACTGCCGGAGCCCTCTCCCGCAGCCTTCCCAAGAGGAGAGGGCGACGGAAGAAGAAGCGGGCTGCTCTTTACGAGCGCTCCACCACAGCATCTAAACTTTCAGGCGTCCCAAAGCTCTCTCATGACAGCACGTGCATATCGATAGCTAGAAAAAATTCGGCTCACTTAATACTGCTTGCATGTGGGAATGAAAACATTACACCGTTTGTAGACCTCGGGACGTCATGAACGCTCTAATTTTATACACTGATGACGTGGCGCCACCTCGTCCCCAATGGCTGCGCTGTCACGTGCGCAATGACCCACATGCTAGGCGGACCTTTAGACAGCCAGAACCGTGGCGCCGCCGTGGTGTCGGGAAAGCGTGCTCGTCTCGCACCCTTGAGGCCCGAGTTTGATGCCCATCCTGCTTGAAATTTACCAAACTTTCTTTTCAAAGGTATTGAATTACTTTGTTCACAGATACCCCCCTGAGAAGTTTGACGTCAATGCGAGCATTTTTTATTTGTTTTAACTGTTTGCGCCGTCGGCCATTTATAGTACCGTCGCTCGGTCACGCCGCCGCCAGCGACGCCGCTTACATGCGATGCTACAACTGTACGAAAATTCTGTCAACGACTTGACGACACGATGAAGCTGTGGCTTGACAAAGCAACTGATTGCCCACTTGAAGACTCAACGCAGCCTCAGCGGGGCGACAACTAGCGGTGACCTTAATAATAATAATAATAATAATAATAATAATAATAATAATAATAATAATAATAATAATAATAATAATAATAATAATTTCATTCGCATCACGCGTATACATGATGCTGGGGGCCTGCAGAAAAAGCTGTCATAATGGCAGCTTGAGAAGGCCGCTGGCCCCCGCACTGGCAACTTCGCGTAGCAGTGAGCAAATCATGCAATGTTTAACATAGAAATTCAAAAGCATTGAAATCTGTGCATGAAAAAAGAAAGAGAATACATTCAACTTTTAAGGGATCGTGTTACAATGTCCAGAAGTATGAACCGCAATCATTCAAATTTTACGACACCATACATCTAACAATGTTTTAAATTCACAATGAACAAAACAGAAGCTGCTGCGTACATCTAACAAAGTTTAAATTCACAATCAACAAACACAAGTTACTGCAATAACAAAGATAAGTATACACAAAGGCTTGACTCAAAATAAGGGTCGTAAATATTTACAGAAAGCATTGTAATGAAAGTAAAGCAAATGGAAGATTAGTGAAGTGATTTGGCGTTTTTTATTTCTAATTACTAAAGAAGTTACGAAGTTTCTTGAAAGTAATCTTCCCAGGTTCAAATTTTTTCTTATGCAATGTATTTAACAATCTCGGTAGCCGGTCTTTTAACATTTGTAAACCATATGTTGTCCTGCATGTGTCAGCTTCCCATCTCTCAAAAGTTCGTGTGTTACATGTGGTACAGTGTTTTTTTTAGGTTTGCGAATTGGCGCAAGGAACCAGTATTATTCTTTATCTCTTGTTTATGTCGTTTGCACAGGCGATAATCATATTATTTGGAACAGGTAATACATTATACGTGAAAAATAAAGGTTCAGAGGGATAGTCCATGGAGACATTTGTAAAAGCACAGCGAAAACTTTTTGTAAAACATGAACCTTATGCAGATTGTTTTGCGTCGTAAAGGCTCGAACGAATTAGCAACAATTAAGACACGAACTAAATGAGGTATTATAGAGTAATATCATTACATTACGCGCCGGTAAACTTGCATTTAGATATATGAGTCCCACTACTTGCGATAGTGTTTTTGTTAAGTAGTCTTTATGTGCATCCCAAGACATGGTCGCATGAAAGACAACACCTAATGTTTTATTACACTGTCAGACGATAACTGCAAACTAAGCGGCAGGGCTCACGCATCTCTTAGACACATTCTCTGGGAATGTGAGGTTACATGCAGAGAAAATGCAGTTTCCCCAGATGAAGCTACGGCGAGATGGACGGCCACGTTGCGCAGCTCAAACCTCCAAGATCAACTATGGATCATCCAGCAAGCCCGCAAGGCGGCGAGCAGACAGGATCTCCGAACCTCCTCGGGGGCGGCCTAGGCCCGGACCACGAATATGCCGGATTTCCAATAAAGTTGTTACCACCACCACCACTGGAAGATTTCCACTGGCGGCCTGCAGAAAAAGCTGTCATAATGGCAGCTTGAGATGGCTGCAGGCGTAGCAGTGAGCAAATCACAGCTTCAGCAGGACATTTTCATTTATTGCTATGTTTTTATTTCTGGCATAATATAACACTGCCTTTGTTTTCTTGCATAATTAGTTTTAGCTAGCTTTCCTTTGTCCATTTTTTTAGCTTAGCTAGAATTTCGTTTGCATGACGAATAATTTCATCGGTTTCTTTTGCTGACAAAAATATACTTGTATAATGTAACAAGGTTACAATGGGCTGTCATTCGGTGGCTGCTCATGTTGACGCAGGGATGATCGCAGTGTTATGAGCGAGCGTTTTGCGGCTCGACTAGAGAAGGCTACGGCCACTTGGCACGGCCCACAAATCCGCACTGCGGGTGGCCACTTGATTGCTGACAGGAATATGCACTTCTAGAACTACTGTTCATGGACGTGTATACCACTGCCACGTTGACTCACCCTCCACAAGGGCTCTCACGTGACATGATACTATAGCCATGAACTTTCCGAGTGAGCACGGCTAGCGCAGTGATTATTCTCAAGTAGAAGTCCCTTACGCCTTCGAGGGACAGCGCAGAGCAGACGACTAGGACTTAATAGCAGCGCGTAAATGTTGGCGATCTTTGGAGACCATATTGACATTCCTCCCCAAGCGAGCGTCATGGTTTCGGTTGGTGTCAGGGATTCAGATTGAAGGCATAACGAGAGCAAACTAGTAATGGATTCTTGACCGTCGCGCATGGAGTCGTCCGTCTCTGTGAAGGGGACGGTAATGCGCTGATCAAAATTTCAGGGAAGAGCAAAACAACCTCAGCAAAGGCAGCGTGGGCGCGTTCTTTTGATAAAGCCGCAGAAACAACTTTCGCTCTGATCACGCTCTCCGAGTCGTCATCGTGCCATGGTCCGTGAAAGCTAACCGACTATGTCCTAACTTCAATGTCAACCTTGCCCTACCGAAGCATAAGCAAAAGAACTGAATAGCTTTATTAATCGACACCGCGAATGCTCTCAACGTCATCGAAGATTCGACGACACCGACTGCGCAACGCGCCGCGTAATTACCGAAGAACCTGCGTGATCGATCCGCCAGTAGCCCTACACTGGGTTGAAACGCGAGCGAGACGCCATCATCGCCCAAGTAGAAATGCTCCGCGACGACATCGTCCAGCCATCCAAAGGTCCCACGGCATTTTCGGTCGTCCTCGGTAGAAATAAAACAAAGGTACCTTTCGGTTTTGCGTATGCTTGAGCCCCGTAATGAGGAGAGACGTGTGCGCAAGGCCAAAAATCGACAACGTGCTGGACTGGCTTTTCTCGAAAAACGGAATTGATCTTTTTTGATAAACTTTAGGATTATCTATTTACTCACAGAGATCGAGCGAAGGGAGCGGTGAGAAGAGGTCTCATAGCACCAAATGGTTGAAAGTTAAAGGTTATGCCATTTGGCTTCCGCGCTGCGCCAGTTGCACGCGTTATGGACTCTAAAGCTTTCTGTGCGCAAACAAACAGTGACAAAGAAGAGGAGCAACACAAGGACGAGCGCTTTCGAGGAAAGCACTCGTCCTTGTGTTGCTCTTCTTCTTTCTCCCTGTTTGTTTGCGCACAAAAAGTTTTTAAATAATTAATCTGTTCCAACTAGGCCGATTCGCAGTTGTTATGGACATTGTGCTTGCGTGCCTGAAAAGGCAGACCTGTCTCGTTTATCTAGATGAGTGGTTGTTTTCGATTCTCCTTCGACGAGCATTTCAGGAAACTGCAGCTCTACATGACGCCGTTAAATTGCCAGGGCTGACACTAAGACCACATAAATGTTGCTTCGCGTAAAACGAGCTGCTTTTTCTTAGCCACATCGTTAACCGTAACAGAGGGCGCCCGGATCCTCAGAGGACTGCAGCTATTGCATGTTCTAGTGCATCTACGAGCCCCTAACATACATTAAGAAGGCCGACGTACTACACGTCACAGAAACCGCCAGAAGAAGCACTTAGGGAACAAGCAGTGTTCAACAAGCAGATTCAAGCAGTGTATGACTTTGCACCGCGTTAGTCCAAAGGAAGAACGACATCGAACAAAAGTATACGAGTTACACGACGACAGGAAAATAGTACCTTGCCATTTTCTGGGCCACAGCGACTTTCCGCTCATACTTGTATCTGTATATTAGTACATTAAAGGTCTTGAGCGACCACCATGGCCTGTGTTAATCGCAACTCTAAGGGACCCGTCAGGCCCCCTGACACGCTGTAGGTTGTGTATACAGGAGTTCTGAACGTCCGAACGGAAGCGCCCTGACTCCTGTGAGAGCTCCCGTGGATCAATCACCGAAAAATAAACAAGTCGACGATTTCCTCAGACCAATAAGCGCCAGTACGTTAGCTCACGAACGACTCGCCGTCTCAGAGTTGCGCGCGTTCATACCTAAAGGCAAGGTTGATTCATGTCCCCAAAATTTTGGCGCAGATTGTCCTAACGTTGTCATCAAAACGACACACTGGTGAAATTTCACACAGAAAGGAGCCGCTTACCTTATCGTCAAGCCATCACAACTCAACGGAGAAGTTTCTAAGTCTTCCCACAACGAGTCAACTTCAGAACGTCTGGGATTCCCCCACAAACGTACCCAATGGGCTTCAAGAGAGGTCCCACTGGCTAGACCTTAGTACTGATACCGCACACTACGCCAGACCATGCCGGAATTGTCAGCGATGAATGAAGCCAACATCAAAGCCTGTGGGACTTCCCAAGCTAACTGGCACCACCGCAGAGACCATTCAAACATATCTGGATGAACTTTCTGGGTCCTTTCCCTGTGGCAACGTGCGGGAAAAGATGAGCCAATGTGTCTATTGACTATTTCACGTGCTTTGCTGAATCACGAGCACTGCCTACAGGTAGCGCAATCGATATGGCCCAGTTTTTCATTGAGAAGATCGTGCTTCGATACGGCGCCCCCGAAGTGTAGATTACCGACATTTACAGGCAGGGACGGCAGAGCTGACGCAGGAAATTTTGCAGCTGTGTCACACTAGCCATCGTATAGGACGACTGGGTATGATCCATAAATGGCCTCACAAAGCACTTGAACAAGTCGCGAACAAGCACGTGATGCACATGAACATAGAACCAAAGAACTGGGACGCTACATCATGCTGCTTTGCTTGAGCAAGAAACGATGCAGTTGGCCCCGTTCCGGCTCGCATATAGGGGGCAAGCCGCATTCCGATGCTCGACGAGACGCACCCATTACCGACGAAGTCGGCCATGGCGTCCAAGACTTCAAAGTACACAAGATGCCCGGTACTTACAATCTCCGACGACGTTGACTGGAATACTCACCCGTAGCGAGGGTTCATGTGGGTACACCCATACACCAACGGGTACTCAGTAAGATGCTCTTCCATCGCGATGTTGGCCCCCGCAGAACTGGACTACAATATAGTTTCTCACGGAGAGCAAAGTCTCAGCAACGCAGTCACCTCTTACGGCTGAAGCTGTTCTCTACACGTTAGCAGACTATCGGAAGGTATTTGTTTTCTACTCGTCTGGCTTTGTGTGAACTATGATGCCCTTGCTTTCGTGTGTATTATTGGCATTGTGGCCGTGCTCTTGAACGAAAGCAATTGTCGCGTGCTATTCTGCTTCACACAAGCGCTGCTATCAGACTTATCGGCCTGTATTTTGCAACATTTTGTTTCGTTTTCCATTCTTTTCTCATCACCCGTCGCACCGAGTGGCGGATCACAGCGATAACGGTGGCGCGGCGGCGTCTGGGTTTCACGTCAGGTGACCGAGGGCGGACAGAAGTGAAAGATGAAATTATCAGTTAAAAAAAGAATTCCGATATGAGATGTCACCGGTTTAACGTTTCAGTTTACTAAAAAAAAAAAAAAAAAACTGGCGTAACACGCCTGCATAAGTTCATTAAAGCGTCCAGAGAGTTACCCTACCGGTGCGCCGAATGTGATGTGTTTTTTGCGAAGTATCGCCATGTTGAAGTTCTTTTATTATTATGCTATTCAACGCTTTCTTTTAGAGCGCAGCTCTTAGGCGCCCGTCCCTGCGTTTAGCGTCGGCGTCCCTCGTCGGCGTCCCTCGGCGTTACCGAGCGAACGAGCACAGCGCAGGATGTAAGAAGGAACGCGAAGCGCAGCGGGGGATGAAAGACGGCGATAGCGAAGAGAGTGCGAGGAAGAAAGCGTTGGAGGAGGTTGCAGCGAACCATGAGGCGGAAAGCGGAGGAGGGTATGGCGAACGCGCGAGAAGAAAAGCGTAGTGCCGTGCAAGAAGGGCTCTGCAGCGACGACCGCTACGATATGGTGCCAGAGTAGCGCGCCGTCGTCTGTTCACCCATGGCATGAATCGAACGCGTCCACCAATACCATATATGGAAACGAAGCGCTGCAGAGTGGAGGTCTGTCTGCGGCGGCTACTGTAAATCCCGATTAGGGAGGCAGTTTCGCAACACTTCCCTTCGTTTGCAATGTGCCGCACTAGACAGATTGTGCGCACCAGCCAATATATCGCGAAATGAAAACACGTATAGAGCTGCGCTCCAATTTCGCACCAAGGAGTATCTTAATCGTCGGATAATTTTTTTATTGTTTGTTTCTTTCATATCTTCTTGTCTCGAGGTGCATTTCATCATCATCAGTGTGACCAGTCCCTCTCGCGTGTATCAGTCATGTCAGGAAACAACATAAAACAACGTTCGTGACGGACGGCGTTGAAGTCGACGAATGGCTACGTGCGAGAGTGTCTATATACAGGGTGCCCCAGCTAACTTTAGCCAGAGTTTAAAAATATGCGAATGACACGTAACTGGACAGAACCAAGGTAATGTTGTTTGCCGACGCTTGGAGATACCGAAATTACGTTCTCATTTCTCCTAATTGGATAATTAGTTTTAATTAATTAAGCAGCATCTGAAATGATATAGTTAAATGAAAAGTGTCAATGAGAAAATTGTAGAGCAACACGAAAAACTACGGATACAGCTTTGTGTTGCTCAATAGGTGCTACATAAAAGTGTTTCCCGAGCGTGAAAGAAGCACGCGAATGCACGCAAACTGCCTCGAGCGGCTAGTCGCGCGGCAATTTTGCGTGCATTTGCGTGCTTTCACGCTCGAAAAAACACACTTATGTAGCATGTATTGAACAACAGACAGCTCTATCGGGAGTTTTTCATGTCGCTTTACAATTTTCTCACTCACACTTTTCACCTAATTATAATATTTGAGAAGCTGATTAAGTAATTAAGGCTAATGATCTAATTAGGCAGAGTGAAAGAATAACTTAGTATCTCCAAGCGACGGCAAACAAAATTATCTTGGTTCTGTCCGGCTGCTGGAATTCGCATATTTTTAATGTTTGGCTCAAGTTACGCGGGATGGTGGCTGGTAGAAAATCATGCGAAAACACCCGTGTACTTACATTTAGGTGCACGTTAAAGAACCTCAGGTGGTCAAAATTTCCAGAGTTCTCCACTACGCTGTGCCTCATAATCAGAAAGGGGTTTTGGCACTTAAAACCCCATTATTTTTTTACTGTTTATGCGGATGACAAGAGTGCCCTTGTGCAATCCGAGAATCCCACTGAACTCTCCCTTCTTGCTAACACAACAGTTGAAAAATTATGTGAATGGACAAGTAAATGTTCCCTGCAGATAAACAGAGCGAAAATCAAAGCTGTGCTATTTATACCACATCAAAAACCAATATTTTACAACTTTAACGTTTATATTGGCCATAATCCTATTGAAGTAGTTTCTGAGGCAAAAACACTAGGTGTCACATTTAATCAGCACTTATCATGGAATCCGCACGTGCAGCATCTATTAAGCAATCTTGCCAAAATATCAGGAGTACTCTGGAGTACACTACATTTTGCCACATAAGTTGAAACTCTTGATCTATAACGCGCTGTTTTATGCTCAGCTAAATTACTGCGGGCTGGTATGCGGTACCTCTAAAGAAAATGTAAATACGATTTTTTCTATCCAAAAGAAAGCTCTCTGTCATGTAGCCTATCTACCTAATGGCAGTCCATTACAAGATACCTATTATGCATACAATATAATATCCTTTCCAAAATTATATGACTGCAACCTGATAATGAGGTACAAATATAGCTTAAAAACCAATAACGACGCATTTAGGTCCCTATGCAAATTGCAACCCCCCTCCCCTCCCTGATAGGGGATATGCATTGAGGAAGAAAGAAGCATGGTATGTGCCATTCTGCAGAATCAGTCGTGGTCTCGACAGCCTCGAAAATCGCCTTCCAAGATTAATAAACGAATTCATGCAAATCGAAATTGACCCAAGAACAGCAACTAATGCTAATCTTAAACTTTATTTCATCAGCCAGTTTTTTGGCATTGAACAACCCTATCAGTCATCTTCTTCATTAAAACAAGATATGTGAAATACTTCGTTTCACCACACAGTGCAGTGGTTGCGTTTGGTCTTTTGTCCTAATTTTCTTTTATCCGTCCCATCTAGCGAATATGTTTCTCATCACTCATCCTTTAGAGCACAAATTGTACTGTCATGCGAGTGTTTGTTTGTTGTATTTGTAATAGAGTTGTGTGAAACACTGTCGCCCTCCTTTGGGAAAATGTCATCTGCTGCGAATTGTTTGTACCTTGACTAAGAATTTGATGTAGAGCTGTTGCAAAAAACTGACTTGTAAAGGGGAGGGGGGCAGTCAAGCTTGCCTCAGAGCAGCTTTTTGTGTCCACTCCCTGCATTTTGACCTGTGTGAAAAGGCAAAAATAAATAACTGATTGATTAGTTAATTGATTGATTTTAAGAAAAGAATGCAAAGTTGCCTTCGTTTATGGAAATGTAAGTTGCAGCCGAGACGGCGTTAACGTAAGATTGTGTCGCCGCCTGCCAGCAGCTGCAGAAGGCAGCCGTTCAAGGAAGGACACCGCGTGTTCCAGAGGGGCGGGCAACACACGGTAACCCTCCGTAAATGGCTGCTTTCTCCAGCTAGCGCCGTCTCGGCAGCAACTTGCATCCCCATAAACTAAGACAATTTTACATTTCTTTCTTAAAAACCAGGCACCTAACTGCGTCAAGGGTTACACTCAACGACGCAGACACGAAAACGTGATCTTTGTCCGAAATTTGAGCAAGAACAGTGCAGCGGTAACCGCAAAATATATTTTTTCGAACAGATTGAGCGAAATATACACGTCCCTATTTGAGCGTTTGAGTCACGCAACTGTTGGGATCCATCGTCTTTCTGGCCAATGCCACCTTAGACTTCGGCGGCACTCTTCGCGTGGTGTGCCATGCTCACGAGGACGAGCTCACCGGCTGGGAAGCCTACAAGCAGCAGCTTAGCGACCTCTACGGCAACCTGTCTAGTCAACAGCTTGTCGCCGAATAAACTGGTGGTACTTATCCAGACGTCAGCTGAGCCATACTTATCCTAAATTTACAGGACAGGCTAGGGCTTTGCCAGAAAGCTGGTCATCTGATGTTTGAATCTCACAAGGTCGTTCACGTACCGAAGGACATCGTGGATGACGCGTTGAATCTGCTCGTCTTTAACGTTAGGACCGTTGAATGCCTAATGAAAGAGTGCCACCGCATACAGTAAGTAAAATGACCGCCCAAGCACTCCGCACGGACGGTTAAACAGCGAAACTGAAACGTGCAGTCCCGGTACTTATAATTGGGTTAATCCCGACGCTTCATCAAACGACGGCTTGGTAGGCTGCCGGAACCTCGGTACGCAGTTGCTGCTTGCGTTCGGCTGCATGAACCTGTTCTTGTGCCCAGGCTGCAGCATCGGCAAGGCGTAGGCGAGCTCGCTCGTTGGTTCTTCTCGCAGCGTTGCTGATCGCAAGCTGCCTGCTCCTCAGGAGTGCGCATGACGTGCGGTCTATCCATTTCGGAGCTGGAGAGAAACCGCTGCGCGCGTGCTCGGCTGCGGCCGAGAGCAACGACGTCACTACTGGCGCAGCTATCCGTGCGCTTTAGTATTTTTCGCGCATGCGCATGGGGTTGCGCTGGAGTAGTTTTCGGTGCAAAGGCGACAGACGTACAGACAAACGAATGGGCTAGCCATATACAGCTTCTCTGTAAAACGCCAGTGCATCTCACAAATTAACAATAACTTCGCGTGTCTCCCGAATACCGATGCAACGTCGGTCTATGAGGCGAGCCCCCTGTCAACCGTCTGCATCTGACCACGTGTCGCATATATATCCTCTGACGCGCTCTATACAGTCTATCCAGCACTTTACGTACCCACGCTCACCGACACCTCGATGCTGACGGTTTCACTGATCCAGGCCGTTGTCAGCCAGGAACTCCTAATATGGGCCTGTTGTGTACTGTCTGCACCGTGAATCATCCTGATGTTTCTCACGCCTACACCGACGCGTCTTGCTACGCCTTTTCCATTCTTGTTGCCGAAATCGATCTTCAACGTGAACTGCTTACGTCAAGCCCTTAGCTTCCATTGCGCCCATTCTGGCCAGATCATTCGCGATTGCCGCAGCCAGTGGACCTCATCGCCGCGTAGTTGGTCCCTCCGGTACTGCTCGGTATTTTAGACTCCGGACCGAGTCCTCTGCATCCCCTGTGGATGGCAGACGTTACGCCAAGTCGCTTTAACACCACCGCCGTCCAGATCGTTCACCTATACGCCGTCGCTCTCCCTCATCGCACTAAATAGCCGGCCCTTTCCGCCAGAGAACTAACCGCGCAGCTCATGGAGGTGAAGTCGCACTGTAAACCTGTTCACCAAATCCTCTGGTGCCCTTATATGCACAGCGGAATACTCTTAACGTCCACGTCAGCAGCGATCTTGTCAGCGGTTTGACACCGAGGCGTACTTGTGTGCCAGTTTTCGCCTTTGCCTAAGGAAGATCCTCACACCTTTCACGACCCGCGACGTACGCGCGGCAGACGCTGAGACATCTTTCTGTTGTTGGAATGCGGGCTGCCCGGGTTGCCGCTATCGGTCGCAAGGTGATTGTTCTTTTTACCGCCCTTTCACAGTGCCTACACGACTTCACAATTGGAATTTCGTTCCGTTCATTCCTCTTTGATCGATTGCTGCGCCGGTGTCTACCGCCTTGAACTACCTCTACTTCTGAGTCGCTTACATTGCAGCTACTCTGCTAGCCTGACGTCTACAATCGTGAGGTATGTTGATTTGTCATGTTCGCTAGCTTTTCCAGATGGTGACTATTCGTAATATCCATTACTGACGTCCTGCTAACGGACGATGTCACTGCTCTTTACGCAGTATGGCTAACAGAAACCGTCTTGCTCTTGTCAATTTCGGCTTCAGTAAGCAGGTGTTTATATAGATGGGTTTCCACTACCTACCTTTGCTCGTAGCAAATCTCCCAGGTAGAAGCTTTCGCACTGGATGCGACCTGCCAGAATGCCACCTCTCGACAGCCGCAGTCTGGGGCAGCTGTGAAATTCATCACACAAGCTCCTCTGATCTTCCGACTCTGTGCGATGACGCTCCCTGGCGTGTTTTTGTATCCTATCGAAACATTTTCACTCTCAGCAGTCGGCCTTTGGGATAGGCTTCCAGTGGGACGCATCACGTGTGAGCAAAACATCATCCATTAGGAACTATGCCAAGGACACTATCGATTCTTCCTTCACTTATCGGGCATCTTAGCTAACCAGGAGGCTATAACCGATTACAGCGTGAGGGCGAACTGATCCACAACTGGAGTTGTAAATCAATTCGCCCTCGCGCTGACGTCCTGGTTTGCTCAGGTGGTAGAGCGACCACCCCGGAAAGGCGTTGGTCCCGGCTTTGTACCTCGGACTAGGACAAATTTTTCCTCAACTGCGAAACCTTTCTTCTTGAAAAACCCGTATGGGTTCACTTTCTAGCTTCGTGCTAAATTCGGGTTTTAACAATCTTCCCTTTCATGAACCTTCCTCCACCTTGCGGGATTCCGCAGAACAGATTTGCTAAGAAGCTGTTTATAACCTAGAAAATACTGCGTCCGGGCTAGTTGGTGTGGATTTGTGGCTGCGAGCAGCTAGCGCCTAACAGACGGGAAGGCAACGGAGAAACCGACAAGGGTGCACCACTATAGTGTCGTTTGTCTACTGTCTTGCCGTTAGTTTAGCGCTGCATGTAGCCATAAAACTGTTTATCCCCTGCCTGCCTGGCTGCCTGCCTGCCTGCCTGCCTGCCTGCCTGCCTGCTTGCCTACCCTGCCTGCCCACTCTGCTTGCCTACCCTGCCCTGCCCTACCTTGCCCTGCACTGCCTGCCTGCCTGCCTGCCTGCCTTGCCTTGTCTGCGCACTGTCGCGGCCACAAGGCAATGCGCTACTCTTACGGCTCGTGAAATCGATGCCTCCCCTTTGTGTTATAGTTGCAGCGTACGTGGTATACAATGACGCTTTCAATGCCACTGCGGGCGTCCACCGGCATATTGCAGACGGTATTTGTTGCCGTCAATGGCCGCTGACGCAGGAAGAAGACAGTCTGACACTTTATTCTTTGAATATATGCCCCGAGACGCATATCGAGTCCAGTGGCGTTTGGGAATCGCAGAGAACTCAATGACATTCGAGGAAATGTTAACTACCAGATGATCGTTTGTCATCAAGGTGCGGTATGCAAAGAGCTGTCAAGGAAATGTATGACGATGTCGTTAGCGCCGCGCCGCTATCATCGATCCCGTGTCGCTGTGGGACGCCAAAAGCTGTTTTAATGAAGGTGATCAAATTTTATTTAATTATTTTGAAGGCGGTACAGCGGGGACAGCAATGCCTGCTTTTGAAGGTGTTCTTATAATGAAGTATTAAAATCTAAATCTTATACGAACATTCGAAATATTCTGACATAGAATGTGGAATCGAATTCTGGATATTTCTATAAAAACCAAGGAAAGAACGTACCATTTCAATGCGTGCATGTTAAGGCCCACTGAAGAATACATTACATAAGTTGTAACAAATCTGTATACATATAAGGAGCTCAATTAAGAAACATCTTTGATCAGGTTGTTAACTGGAAGATATCGAGAAGAAAATGAAAACCATCTGGAGATCCAATGAACACTTCTGAATCTCTGTGATGCGAAGCTGTAGAGAAGCGGTTATTTAAATGCCATGGAATTGAATACGATGCGTACGATTGGGCTCATTGTTATCATATTCAACGTGTAACTTCGTGCAATGTACTTATGAGCATGCACCGCTCAGGTCGCAGGTTTACCGCCTGAAATGTGAATGTTGATGAGCTACACCGTTCACGAGCTATTGCGAAATGCGAACGCCAAATCAGGCGAATGCACACTGTCAGGTTCCTGTCAATGTGCCTGCTTTCAAGTTTCCTACATAAGCAACTGCGCCAGAAGTTGTAAGAAAATTCAATAAAGGACATTTCATTTAATATTCTGAAACTCATCTTAGGTGCACGTTAAAGGTGCACCTAAGCAGATTTAGGTGCACGTTAAAGATCCCCAGGTGGTCGAAATTTCCGGAGTCCTCCACTACGGCGTGCCTCATAATCAGAAAGTGGTTTTGGCACGTAAACCCCCATAATTTAATTTTTAATTTTTAATCTTACTAGTGGCAAAACATGTCCACCTCGCCTAGGAGCTCCCCTGCAAGAACAGCGCGTTCGCTACGCTCACAGTTACTCTTCATAAAATGAGCGGTATAGCTTGATAAAACGACGCCCTCTATAATGCAAGCTTGCTCCCAGGTATCTCTAGAACACTCTGACCTGTTAATGGAATAAGTAATTGTGTTTGAAGGATTTTACTGTTTTACTTGATTTGCTTTGATTTATATGTTATACAGGACGTTTTCCTTTTAGACAATACAGATTTGCTATAGAAAGGCTGTAAGCGCAGCGGACGTGGCGTTCTTGCAGATGAGTCACTTGGTGAGGTGCACATACTTTGCCGCTAATAACGTATGCTTCAGAACAATAATTAACAAAGATTTGTTAATTATTTTTTTGTTAGTGCCTTAGGGACAGTTATCTAAATGTAGAATTTGAAGGTGGGAAAATTTTAATGCAGAGGCGGCACAATACTGTCGCCTTAGAGCGGGAAACGTTTCATGGCACTTGTAGCTTTAGGGATGGACCAAGTATATCAATATGATACTTCGGGAGGTTGGGAGAACAGTATTTGTGTGTCATAGCTTTGGCCACGATACGCAGCTTTCCTGGTGGTGGTGGTGAAAAGCATTTAGAGTGAGGAGAGGTGTAGGCCCTCTGTAGTGGTCCCCTGCATACTGGGTGGGATCTCCCGACCCCGTTGGTGGAAGCCGCCAGCCGGGCTCTAAGGCCTTTTAGGCCTGGAGGTCTGAGCAACCAAGCAGGGCTGCCTCCCGTCCCCCCGGGTAGGATTATGGTTGGGGCTAAGGGCCGGATTATTTTGGCAGGCCCACACCATATGGAAGGTGTCTGCCACTTCCCCACACTTGTGGCACGTGCCGGTGACCACTTGGTCAAAATGTTTAAGAATTGCCGGACAGAGCATCATGTTTGTGAAAAGCCTAAAAGAATGCGTTCGTTGGATTTCCCAGGCCCTTGGTGGGCACTGGGTGCAGGCGATGATGATCCTTGTAATATTCTGAAATCTCCTTAAATCGGAGCAAGACTTCTTCCTCCAGGTCATTGGAGCTGTTAAGAGGTACCCGGAAAAAGAGCGCTGGGGCAGCTGCATCAGCTGGCTCGTTCCCCCTTATGGCCTGGGGACCTGGTGTCCATGCGATGTGTTTAGGGGAGGGATCTCTTATCCCCCGAACAGCTTCGCAGTATTCTCTCAGCAACGGGGGTGACCCAGCCTGCCTCATTATTTTGACATGCGCTTGGCAAGTCAGTTATGATGTGTTTAGATCGAGAGTCGGATGCCGCTAATGCAATGTCTACCTCCTGCGCCTGTGTTCGCCGTGCTCTGAAAGAGAGTCCTTCAACTTGCTTTTGTTCGTGGACCACCGCTGGCGTATACCCCACCCGTGGGTTTGGGCAGGGGATGCTCACGTAATGGAGTTAATGGAGAATATCGTAGTAACTTGCGATTCGCTGATGATATTACCTTGCTTAGTAACTCAGGGGACCAACTGCAATGCATGCTCACTGACTTGGAGAGACAAAGCAGATGGGTGGGTCTAAAAATTAATCTGCAGAAAACTAAAGTAATGTTTAACAGTCTCGGAAGAGAACAGCAATTTACAATAGGTAGCGAGGCACTGGAAGTGGTAAGGTAATACATCTACTTAGGGCAGGTAGTGTCCGCGGATCCGGATCATAGGACGGAAATATTCAGAAGAATAAGAATGGGCTGGGGCGCGTTTGGCAGGCATTCTCAGATCATGAACAGCAGGTTGCCATTATCCCTCAAGAGAAAAGTGTATAATAGCTGTGTCTTACCAGTACTCACCTACTGTGCAGAAACCTGGAGGCTTACGAAAAGGGTTTCTACTTAAATTGAGGACGACGCAACGAGCTATGGAAAGAAGAATGATGGGTGTATCGTTAGGGGGGGGGGGGGGGGGCGGATAAGAAGAGAGCAGATTGGGTGAGGGAACAAACGCGAGTTAGTGACATCTTAGTTGAAATCAAGAAAAAGAAATGAGCATGGGCAGGGCATGTAATGAGGAGGGAAGATAACCGATGGTGTTTAAGGGTTACGGAATGAATTCCAAGAGAAGGGAAGCGTAGCAGGGGCCGGCAGAAAGTTACGCGGACGGATGAGATTAACAAGTTTGCAGGGACAACACAATTTGCACATGACCGGGGTAAGACCGGGGGGAGAAGTATGGGAGTGGTCTTTGCCCTGTAGTGGGTGTAGCCAGGCTGCTGCTGCTGCTGCTGCTGATGATGATGACGATGTCCACGTAATAGACTCCGTGTTTCTGGCCATAGTATTTCTCTAAGGCTTGTGCCCTAGCCTTCGTCGGCTAGGTCATTACCAGCAATTCCGATATGTTTGTGTGTTCTATGTGCAATTGAAAGCGTGCGAGGGTGAGCAGGCGATCGCAGCTCAATCTCGCGTACGAAATGGAGGAAAGCGGGGAGCAAGCGCGCAGTCTTCTGTCGCGCGCAACGCTCCGGGAGGTAGGGTAGGGAGGGGTGCGAATTCTATACCGGGCAACCCTGGCGGCTGTGCGCGCCCGCCCGGGTCGGTTTATATTTAAAGCCATCTACGACGGGGCAAGGTCCGCCGTGGGTAAGGATGGGGAAGCGCATTCTACTCCGGGCGGCGCGGGCGACTGCGCGCGCACAGACCGCTATATTTTGAAAGCCATCTGCGAAGGAGGCACGATGCACCGCGCGGTGTGTTTTCGCGGCTTAGTTCGCTTTGATGCGAGACGAAGCACCAAGGTCAGCTCGCTCGCTGCTGCTGACGCGCTCCCTCACTTCAGCGTTCTGACAGATTTTTTTGCGGTCATCGAGTGAGATGTGTTCATGTTTGCTTGTGCGCGCGTTACACCATGCTTATTTAGTTAGTATGCCTATGTTTACAAGCTTATACTACTGTACTACTATTCTTATTGCGCATAGCTGTCCACTAATTTGCTATCGTAATCCACGTTCCGGCTTCCGGGCGAAACAGCGGCTTTTAAAAAATACTATATCCGTACTGTCTAAAAACAGGTGACTATTACTATATGCCATAATGCGCAATTTGAGCGCAGCGGTATACGGGCTTTTATTTAGCGATATAGCGGCTGGCACGGACAATCTGTTTCGTACGGCACGTTGCAAACGGAGCGAAGTTTGGCGCGACTGCCTCGCTAATAGCGACGCGTGGGCGCGATTCACAACAGCCGCCGCATACAGACCTCCTATTCTGCAGTGCTTCGTTTCCATGCAGACTACGCATGCTACTCTGACGCCATCTGGTAGCCATCGTCGCCACAAAGCCCGTCATGCGGGGCACTACGCTTTTCTTCTCACTCTTTCACTATACCTTCCTCACCCGCTTTCCGCCTCGTGGTTCCGCTGCAACCTCCTCCCCACTTTCCTCCTTGCGCTCTCTTCACTATCGCCGTCTTTCATTGGCACTCTGCGTTCGCTCTTTCATCCGTTTGCTGCGCTTGTTTGCTTGCTTACGAGGACGCCGAGGGACGACGCCGAGGGACGATGCCGACGCTTGCCGCAGGAACTGGTGCACAAAAGCTGCGCTCTAAAAATAGAGAAAACAACAACAACGGAGAGAGCGTTCTCATTATAGGTGTCACAACAGGCCGGTGGATCGCAAGAAGCAACGCTCGCAGGGTCTTATGACGTCAGGATGAATTTTATCGATGCTGTAGAATTCTTTGACAGAAGTTGCAACCACAGAACTACGGAGAGAGGTAGGCCAATAATAGGGTGTCGTGAGTGAAGAGAATTGGATGACGGGGGAGGGCTATTCAATTTAAGGGACATAGAAACAAGAAGGAGAGTCAATCGATCTGCTCCTTTTTTTTTCTAGGCTCAGAATGGCGCCGCATAAATAAATTGACTGAGATAATATTTACAGACGGCATCGCTAAATGTTGCAGATTCTTTAGACGAGGCTGTATCTCAACGATCAACTTAAAGCATCTCAAATAATGTTTATATACATCAGGTAAGAAACAAATAATGCATGCGACGTAATCCCAACTGAATTAAATATAAAGTAAACAAAATGAAATAAAGTAATGACCTTTACCTCTAAACACTGCTCAGACTTTAGAATTCCGGAGATTATAAGAACGCCAATATTTCTACAAAAAGCCTTGGAAGATTGTATTTACTGCGTAAGTTAACTTGTAAGGGATATTATAATGTTGTTGTGTCGCAATTTTTTTTCACAGTACATGGGGTTATTCTTGCGTTCGTGTTGCAAAGCCACAGACGTGCGCGCCGTACGAAATTAGTGGCTTAAGTAACGGACACCCACTAGCTTGACTTCCATTAGTAAGTTTAAAATTTTAAGGCGAAAGCCTTAACTGGCTCATGGGTCGAAAAATCTAAAGACCATCCGTCGTTATGGCGCCAAAATTCGAACGTATGCGCCAGTAAGCCATCAATGTCCTTATCAATAAAAGAGCTCGGGTACCTGTGTTTGCGTTGAACGGAAACCCTGCTAAATAATCATTGTGGCCACAAAAGTGTCGGTGTGTGGTTTTCCCGGTTTTGTTCATATTTGCCGAGCAATTTACGGCAAATATGAAAACTATTCTATGTTCGTATTATGATGTCTTATGACGTTTTGAGGGGTGTAAGTACGCCTGCGACAACTGGAAATAATGAATACATTGTTGCACTAACAGGAAAATAAGGACTTAGGAGGGCAAGTAAGAAACGATAGACCTATCCTCATAAGTCTTTATTTTCCGGTTAGTGCAGCAATGTATTCATTAGACCTCAACCAACTCGCCCAGCAACAAGTTCTGCTCAACTGGAAATAAATTTGTTGTTTAAAGTTAGCTCTGTTTTTCTGTCTAATCTGCCTTTCTGTTGTCCCTCTCATCCTGCCTGCGCTACAAGAAAGTAGAAGGCACCATATATATGCAAGCCCATGTAGCCATACCCTCGTCGATTGAAGTGTTAAAAAAATTTATTCAATGAACCTGCGTATGTGTCTTAATGGTATTCATAGACTTGCCACGACCGTTCTAACGTGCCTGTAACCACACATAGCCAGTGGTGGTGTCTAGGCGACCGAAAATGAGAACAAGTAAAAAGAAAATACAATTAATAATGTAATTAGGGGGTTTTACGTGCCAAAACCACTCTCTGATTATGAGGCACGCCGTAGTGGAGGACTCCGGAAATTTCGACCACCTGGGGTTCTTTAACGTGTACCTAAATCTAAGTAAACGGGTGTTTTCGCATTTCACCCCCATCGAAATGCGGCCGCCGGGGCCGGGATTCGATCCCGTAACCTCGTGTTCAGCAGCCGAACACCATAGCTACTGAGCAACCACGGCGTGTGAAAATACACGTAAAGAGAAAACAAGTAATAGTAAGTAAGAACGCATTTGAATGAGAATGTCAGAGAAATTTGAAGGGGCACTAAAGGCAAACACTAAGTCAGCGTGGACTGTTTAAATACCATGCCAGGAACGTCGCAACGCTTGTCTCGTGCAAAGGAAAGACGTAGTTTACGAGAAAATTGCATATGAAGGACCCGAATGCCTTTTTCGAAATTCAAATCTCCCGCCACCGAACCGGGATGTGTGGTAACGTTGCATGTGCCATCACCACCCTTTGTTGTGTCGGTGAGTAAAACAACGTCCGACAGACGGCGGTACCCAGCCAAGACAGAGCAGTGGATTCGCCGCTGCAGCTGCTCGTTGGCCAAGTGGCGTTTATCCCGCCACAGTTGAATTCTCTGCTATTTGCAGATTGCGCGAGTTTCGCGAGCCAGCAAAATCAGCGCAGCAATACAATACAATACAAGGATGTCTTTTTGCAACGAGTGGCTGAGTACTAGTGGCAAAATTTAATTTGAGGAGTATTTCGCCATTGGGCAAGTACTTGATTGTCCCGGGGGAGTCTGCATTTATGTCCTGCATTTACCTCAATCTCTCGATTAGTAAGTCTCTGTTCGCGATAATGTTGACACCTTAGAGATTCTCGAGCACTAAGCTATCCCTTTAGCTTGACTTAATATTTGCCTTTAGTGTCCCTTTAGTGAATGTCTCGTGAGCACGCAGGCTTTCGTCTCCATGCTCTTGAGCGTAAGCTAAAGTGACTGCCAACTTTTAACAGGTGTCCACTGACAAGCATCAGCTCCTAAGTATGCGTCGCTAAACGGGCGCCAGTAATATAAAAGCGTTTCACTTTTAACCTTTGTCCGGCCTTGCGCTGTAACAGGGATGGCGGGTAAGATTACAAGAGACAGCGCCAACATCAATGTAAAGGAGGGCGCTAGGAAGACGGGTTTCACTGATGGTATTTTTTCACGTGACTGCAATTTAAATTAAAAAAAATACTTCCCGAGAAAGTTGCTCAGTGTCCCAGGAATCTTCCGATTCAGTATATCTTTAACGTCGCACTTATTTTTTTTTTCCTCGCGTTATAAAGAAAGCCTGGCTGGGGTGTTGGGCTGCTAAGCATGAGGTCGCGGGATCGAATGCCGGCCTCGGCGGTCGCATTTCGATGGGGGCGAAATGCGAAAACACCCGTGTACTTAATTTAGGTGGGCGTTAAGAACCCCAGGTAGTCCAAATTTCCGGAGCCCCCCCCTACCGCGTGCCTCATAATCAGATCGTGGTTTTGGCAAGTTAAACCCCATAATTTATTTTTGAAAAAGAAAGGCTGCAACATTTCAAAAAATAATATCTACGGGACTACACCCACGCGTGCCTTGGAGGAGTAGCGCTTTTAGCCTAGTCCGTTGTTGGCCGCAAATGTAAAGAGAAGGTGCTGACACTACGTATACGTAGGAAAAGCACTCGCGCAATGCGAAAAATCCAGCGAAACGCGATTACAGTCATTTAGGCGTACAACAAATAGTTCGAATGTAAATAATGCCTAATTTGGCCATGAATTCTTCGAGCAAAGGCAAATTTACAACCATATCGTGAAGTAGTTTGCACTTCCTACTTACCCTCATAAAGAAGCAGGAGATATACTTAAGCGTGCCATTTGCTACAGTAAGGTATCACATTTACATGCTGTCACGGTGTCTGGCGTTTCCTCTTCTGTAAGCATCAAAATAGTTTGAATTTCTAATGTTTGTCTCGTGTGAATGGCTTGGGAATGAAACTTTTGTTTATGATATTTAGTTATTCATTCTTATTTAGTGTCCGTAGTGCACCTTTAGTGCCGAACATATTTCAGTTCGTTTGCCTACTTCAGTTGATTATGGTAGCAGAACAGAGCCGGGCAATCGGACGTGCTGCAGGGGAACGCGAAAAATTTGGAGGACGCTTAAGCTTCACCTTTAAGATCGGAACGCGATGGCCGTCAAAGATCCCCGACTGCTTCTCACGCTTCCCGGCAACTGCAGTTTGTGTAACCGTAATGTTTACAGGGAAACGCTGGCGGCGAACGCTATGCGTGAAGGCGAGCTTTCTGGTAGAAACGTGGCCTCTTTCGTGGGCCGCAATGCGCGGAGGCGAGCGCCATCTGGAGGTGTCACAAGGAACCAGGCGCGCCGCTCTATGAGTGGTGGAAACGCTGGAAAAGGGGCTTGTGTTTAAATTTACCCGTAACAAAATTATGTTCACTCGCTTATTCAAATTACAATCCGACGCTATCATGTCTGTAGGTTTTACTTAAGTTGTGCTTTACGATTTTTCTGACGCGTTTTACTTTGAGAAATTCGATTAGTTCAGTAACTTTGCGCTAGACGGAGGGCCTGCGGTGTTGGGTATATGCGTGGTTCGAAATGATGCTTTGCGAAAAGACGGTCGACGCTGGACGCGCCGCCAGATGTTCTGCGACACGAAGCCCTTAACGCTATCCCGTTAAAAGGTTCTGCAAGGGACTTTTGATTCGTGAGGCCGTTACTCTAGCCGCGCCAACCCAATCTTAAGTTAAGAAACAATATACAAGCACTAATGAGTGGCGGCTTAAAGTTGATAAAAACTCAGGCAGTCATAGCACGGCGCATGCGCAACGGCTTTGCGAGATTACTTATTTGCGGAGCACAGCAGTTCACATAAAAGCCGTACTTCCAGGACGCTTGCAATATTTCAGAAATATACGCTCTTCGTTTCGTCAGCAGAGCAACGCTCGTTTCGAGTCAGAGTGATACCCGCAGTAGTTGCTTAATGGCTTTGGCGTTGCGCGGCTAACCACGAGGCTGCGGAATGAAATTCCGGCCGTGGCGGCCGCATTTATACGGGGAAGGGGGAGGGGGGTGAAATGCAAAAACGCCCGTGAATTGGGTGCACGGTAAAGAACCACAGGTAGACGAATTAGTCCGTAGTCCCCCACTATGGCGTGCCTAAAGATGAGGTCGTGGTCTTGGAGGCGAAACTCCAGAAATTAATTTTAGCACAAGCGACACTACCCAATATTAACTATCTACTATTCTGCCTTAAGTTCTTTAGATAAAGAGCGTGCTTGTTTCACTGGTGAGTCGCAAAATAAGTCGAGTTGATTAACGGAAGAGCATTGATGAAAGTTATACATGCACAGCATCAGGCTTCTTTACGCATGTGCACTTTTTTTTCTTTTGTAACCTATGCTACGTAATTGGCTGGTCTAGAAATACCTGTCGGCCCGCCCAACACGGTTCGGAGAATCAATTTCAAGCAAAGTTCTGTTGATATGGGTGTCAGCAACCGCTCTTCGTATACTTGGTACGATGCCGACTAAGCTTTGAAAAACAACTACTCAAGTTATACGTTCCACAAATACGATGCGATTATGAGGCTTGCCGTTAGTTGGAGTTTCCGGATTAACTTTGACTACATTAGGTATTTTTTTTTAAATTGCCCCTGAATCAAAGTGCACGAGCGCCTCTTGCATTTCGCCCCCATCAAAATGCGACCTCTATAGCTCAGTAGCGCAACCTCATAGCCAGTGCACCACTACGGCGGGTTCCGACTGAACCTGCCGCTGGCTCGCACGTGGCCCAAGGCGCGCGACTGTGCTCCAGCTAACCTACCTTTAGTGTGAAGAAGCGTGGGCGAATGGTGTGTCCCGAGTCTGGAGTACTTTCGGGCCAGGGACGACCCGAAAGCCCGGGCCGGGCTCGGGCACGCTCATTAAAGGGCCTACTTAAGTAGTGCCTACAAGCACACGCGAACATTATGCATAGCGTGGTCCAAGGTATTCTGTGCCAAGCTGAAGTGACACGTGCAAAGAGCTGGCTCGTAGTATACCCTAGCAAAGGAAATAGAATAACAGGTGAAGTTCTCATCTTTCTTTTTCCACAAGAACGAACATTGTTTCCGTGTAAAGAAAAATAAATTATACAAAAGGCCGCTCTTCAAACCATTTTCCTGTTACCATTTTCGCGATTTCACTATTAGAACCCTCTATACCATGGTATTTTAGAGATTTTAAGCTAACGCAGGGGGTATTTCCACTTGTTCATTCATTTTATGCTGTCTTACCATTACTAACGTATGGGGCAGAAACCTGGAGGCTTACGAAAAGGGTTCTGCTTAAATTGAGGACGACGCAACGAGATATGGAAAGAAGGATGATAGGTGTAACGTTAAGGGATAAGAAAAGAGCAGATTGGGTGAGGGAACAAACGCGGGTTAACATCTTAGTTGAAGTCAAGAAAAAGAAATGGGCATGGGCAGGACATGTAATGAGGAGGAAAGATAACCGATGGTCATTAAGGGTTACGGACTGGATTCCAAGGGAAGGGAAACGTAGCAGGGTGCGGCAGGAAGTTAGGTGGGCGGATGACATTAAGACGTTTGCAGGGACAACATGGCCACAATTAGTACATGGCCGGGGTAGCTGGAGAAGTATAGGAGAGGCCTTTGCCCTGCAGTGGGCCTAACCAGGCTGATAATGATGCCCGGAAATATGCCTGTTTGTACATACTGGGTGCTTCAGCGAACACTCAAGAATGATTAAGGTTGCCCACTGGACAGAACACAATTCTAGTTCATGAGCTGGTCTACTCGAAGAGGCGGACATTACTTGCACAAAAACATTCAAATGCATAATCGAGTAATTAACAAACGTGCGGATCCACTTGGAACGAATTCTCAGGATGAGAGCAGTTTCGAGACAAATTGCCGAACTTTCCGGAGAAATGCAATGGCGTTCCAGTTACTTCCGTAACGAAACGTGCGTTTATGCATTGCAGCACAAAAGCAACGATGTTAGCAGATAACAGTCTGTCTACATAGGTTCGTACTGCCTGCTATATAAGCGCAATAGCAGGCAGCACGAGCTCATGATATATATATATATGTATATATATATATATCAAAACGTTTATTTAAGAGAAAAAAAATGCAGAAAGCGAGTGGGTGGAGCCCCTAGTCCATGCAGAACAAGCCACACACACGGGAACCAAGGTAAAAGATTGAAACGAAATGCCAGATAAAAGAATCCGCGTTTATTGCATGGCGATGCGACATAAGTTATGGGTGGAAAATGTACCATTAAAACATGTATACGTGACTAGGCAAGTATGTACAGTGAGTTTTACAAAGTACGTCTGGTACGTACGTCATCGCTTAAAGACATTGTTGCGGTTCTCTTGAAGGGCACCGTGTAGGAGGATGCAGAGTCAGATGTCTCTTGAGGCACGACAGACATGCTTTCCACTGCGGTCTGCGTCCTTTACGAAAGTGGCACAGTCGTTGGCCTCTGCACGGTACTATTAACCGCCGAGGTTGCGGTCACAACAGAAGACCCTGAGGTGGTAGTATCCGAGGCTGGGGAATAAGTAGAGACCACTGGTTCATTACGGCTGGGTAATGGTTTCGTAGTGGACTGAGCAAGCAGTGTGGCAGCAGTCAAAGTTGAAGCAGTTCCTTGCGCTCGGTCTTCAGGTAGGGAAGGAGATACAGCCGTAGAAGTGGTAGGCAGGACAGTACTTGCGGCAGCGGTAATCCCTTCATGAATTTCCGAAGTACTTTCTTCAGGAATGGGAGTAGGCACATCTGTCGAAGTAGCAACTGTTCCCAGGGCAGTGAAAGGGTAAGCGCGTGGAACAGGAACACTCTGAGTAGGGGCGTAGCCGCAGAGTTTGCTCTTCAGGACAGGTGCGGTTACCGTGGGGCTCGAATTTGCATGAGTGGTCAACTCCGTAGCCGGGATCGCGCTTGTCACAACGGGTGCCGAGCTGGGCGTTGCAGTGGTCTCAGTTGCGATGGCTGGACGAGAGGTAATTCTTGAACAACGTCGAGTCGGTTGGGGGCTCATCTTGCCGGGGGGTGGGAGCTTCTCTTGAACGACGTGCTCCTTCGGCGCAGTGAAATTCCGGTGGTGATGCACATTGTGGCCCTGGCCGTGATGAGCGGTGTGGTTGAGAGCAGTAAAATTGTGGGGGTGATGCGCATTGTGGCCGTGTTCACGATGGGATGTGCGGTTGAACCAAACTGAGGCATTGTGCAGAAGGGAGACCACCGGGTTCATAACCCTGCTAACGACGTTTCCAATTGAAGAAGGAATGTTCTGAAAAACGTGCTGGGGCGGCCGGGAACTGGAATCCGCCTTGGGAACGATGGAAGGCGGAGCCCGGGCCAGAGGGACCTGAATGATGCGACACACCATGAGTGGAACCGTGTTGACGTTCGACCCTACTTGCGCGGGAACTGAAGAATGTTGGTGGCCCTGCCCTTGAAGCAGTGATTGCAAGGCGTGAGGATGCAGTGGGTCGAGCTGATGGTGGTGACCAGCGGAGCCATGGCTATGCCCAGGATGATGGCTGTTAGGATGGGGTTGGTGACTGTGATGGTGAGAGCCATATGTTCGAGCGGCAGGATCTTGCGCTTCGACCGTGAGTAGGAGTACGGCCGCCACCAGCAATGACACGTGGCGCATCTTGAACGACCGCTTGGTCCTGCGAAGCATGTGAATTGCCGTTAATCTGAGAGACGCAAGAACTCCGAAGAAATATTTGCAACAGCAGACTAAAAACAGAGCTTACCGTCGTGCTTCCTCGGTATTTTCAAAAATACTGCGTTGCAACATACCTGCAAGCTGTTTTATAGTAAAAGCTGCCCCCCCTAGATCGCTCCTGATTCGCTGATCATGGAAACACTTGCACCATGACGGGAAGCGCGATAACGTCATCCGTAGTAAATAAAAAAATGCTGACTTTGCTGCCTTTGAATAGAGCCTTAAGACCCAAGTTCCAAAGCAACTTGTGCCAAGAATTTAAATAGGAAAGGCGCGTCAGAAGCGAATTGAACCGTACACGTACTATTCGCAATAGTTTATGGTAACTCAGACAATTTTTTGTTTCCCCCCATAACTCCCCAATTAATTAAGTTTATTGACCCAACCATTTAATTATTGGCTGAGGACCCCAAGTATTATAGGCAGATTTGTAGAGCACTTTCAGAAACCACGCGGGCTTTCTTTCCAACCCGAAAAAAAAAAAAAAGGACTACGTGAGACGTGTCGTAAAGAAAACAACTCGATCGGTGGTTTCTGAAGGTGCTCTACAAACCTGCGTATCATATTTGGGGTCCTCAGCCAATAACTATATGTTGGGTAATTAAGCTTAATTAATTAGTTAGTTAGGGGGACAACAAAAAAAGTGTCTCAGCTACTATGGGCTATTGCGAATAGTATGCGTTCGGTTCAAGTCGCTTCCGACGCACTTTTCATATTTAAGTTCTTGGCTAAAGTTATGTGGGGCACCCTGTATAGTTTCATACAATTACTAGAGGTAACTGTGGAACTAGTGTGTACGGGCGCTGCAAGCATAGGAGTGATGGGTTTGATTGCCTAGTCTTCGTCCTTCCTGCTTTAAATGGCCTAGTGACTTTGGAATATGATGAGTTCTAAGAAAGTAACGCGTTATAAATAATTAAATAGGCATTTCATTTATTTCATTTATTCAACCTTAAGGGCCCGAAGTCGAACAGCTTCATAAGAAAGTTACATAATAAAGTGCACATTGGTTATAATAGGTACAAAAAAGAAAATTTCAAAAAAAGAAGAAAACGGAACATATACACAGTACCAACAAGGCGATAAATAAATAGATGCGGTATTCATGTGGTTATGTTGGCATTATCAAAATCGTTTAGTTGTTCGCGAAATGTTTTGCGGTCGCTGCACGAAACAATGTCATCCGGGAGTGCGTTCCAAAGTGTTACGGCATGGGGGAAGAATGAGCTGCTAATCGCCGTCGTCCGGCACTTTATCGCCGCCAAGGGGCGAGTATGAGATAAACGGGATGATGTTCTGAACGGGCGTTTTAAGAGGGCGTGTCCTGAATGGGTGAAGTAAAAGAAAGTGTGCAGAAGGCAAAGACGAGAAGTTACGCGCCGTGAAGCAAGCAATGGAAGAGACAAAGTTTGTTTTAAGGTGGTTACGTTGATATGCCTTGAATAGTGTGACGCAATGAAGCGAGCAGCGCAGTTTTTTATCGCTTCTAAGTCATCGGCGAGATCAGCTTAAAATGTTATAGTCTTAATTTTATAGTTTTAATCTTAAACTTAAGATTAAGATAGTCCGACGGCAGGATTCGAAAACAGGGCCTCTCATTAAAGGGTTTTATGCCCCAAGAGCACCATATGATTATGAGGCCCACCGTAGTGGGGGACACCAAATTAATTTTGACCACCTGGGGTTCTTTAGCGTGCACCCAATGCACGGTACACGGGCGTTTCTGCATTTTACCTCCATCGAAATGGGGCCACCGTGGCCGGGATTTAATCCCGCGCCTTCGGGCTTAGCAGCGCAATCCCATAGCCAATGCGCCACCACGACGGGTACCACAGGACCTCTATCACAGAAGCCCGATATTGAAACCATTACGCCCCGGGCGCATGGCCAAGCGGAACCCCTGCAGTTAGCAGCGATTATGCGCGCTTGCAACGTCCTATTACCCGCTCCATTTAAATAAAGTATAAATTGCGTTGAAATTTAGGTCAATTTCGGCCCAAATAAAACGCAATAAACGAAGCCACAAGAACATCTGAAGCCCCGAGCGCCAAGATCAAGCAATGATTTTGATCGTTGCCACTGATTCTACAATGACCAGGTACCCATAGAAAGACAACCTCGTGATCTTTTTGTTGGACGTGATGGTGAAGTTTCATGATTGCGCATGTCAGCTGTTCATGACAATCGCGTCGGAGAACTGACTGCGTGCACTGCATGCCGGTTTTCAGTCCGAAAACACAGTCCGTGTTCTCTGTTTTAGAAGATTTAACATTAAAGGTATGCGCTGTCGATCTAGCAAGGCATGGCATATACATATGCGGAAATATGTACGAAAATATTTGCTCACTGCCAACGCCGCCGACGCCGACACGAGATTTGCTGAGACACGGCGCCCTTAACGCTTTCGCGTTAAAACAGCTGCCTGGGAGAAAGCATTGTATATATTGTTCAGTACTTTGCAACAGATGGAGCAGCGCGGACATGTACGTTAGAATGAAAAGTAGTAATGTATTAGGATGTTTGCGGCATATCTTTTGGCTGTCTAATGTTAAGACATAGAAAAGTAAATACCGTGATTTTGTGACAGTTATTGCTGAAATACGTAATGTAACGTGAAATATGAGCTCCGACACAGTGCCCGTGATGCAACTGGCCCCTGGACTAGAGGGCTTCATTGACACGCGAAATACTTGTTTAATAACTACCAGTAATCTGAAAGTGCTTAGCTCTGGAATTTTTGGTATGTCTGCGCCACTGTGCAGTGTCTTGGGGGCCCCTTTTACCATGCGCAATATATTTCAGCTGATATTTGAAGCAACAGTACATAATTATCTTTTTTTACGGGTGAGCTTCCTTTAGCGTCTCACCACCGTTCCAAAGTTATCGCTTAGCTCAAGACGCGCCTGCATGTATTTCAAGTATCCAGAATGTCGTCACGGGTTCAATAGCGAAAGAGAGTTATCTAATCAGATTGCGCGTGTCAAGCGAATACTGGCGTCGCATACATTCTCAATCACATTTCAGCGCCCGCGATTGCGCTGCAATGTACGACCATTCCAATGTGATGAACCGATGCCTTGATTCGTAGATCAGATTCAGAGGAAGCACTGTTTTCCGCGCCATCGTTGTGCTTTGATTTAAATTTAAATGCTTATTAGTCTGCTTACGTCTGATGGCATGGAAGGAAATCTTAATAGAAATATTCTTAGGACAATTAAAAGCCTATCCACTTGAATATGTTTCATCTGTATTCCCCCTTTGTAAGCTGATACCCACTTGAAGGTGTTTCGTATTTGTGGGTCCTTGACGTACGTCCAACCTTCGAACAAAGGGTCATTCCTAATTTTGCATTTCGGGAAGGCGTGTTACCCTCCTGCCTTTCACTCCGGTTCACAACCATTCAAAAGGCAAAAGTTCTGCGTGAGCTACAAACCCACGAGCTACCGTAACTCACCTCGCATGTATCGCTGTCATTTAGGCTTTCACATGAAATGTATCTTTTAAATCGACACATCAGGAATCCGAAAAAAGCTGCCCTCGACTAGCACAGCTAGGTTTCTTTCATATTTTACTTCGTCCTGTGCGAGATGAGGCAGGCCACCGACAAAAAAAAAAGTGCAACATACTAAAGAAAAGGACGGATAATGGAAGTGCGAATGGCAAGGAGTTTAACCATGGACATGCTCGATTGGCTACCGTACATATGGGGAGGAAAAAATTAATGGTAATTTAGCGGTAGATGCGAAAGAAATGAGGTAAGCATTGCGTCGCACCTCTGTGAGTTCCCGGATCCATGATTTATGCCAAGTTTACTGAATTGCAGTGTTGTTCAGTACCTCACTCGACACACGTCCTGTCTCTTCTAGGAGCGAGGTGTAACCGACGGTGGGGTCTGGAACATACCACCATGCATATATATATATATATATATATATATATATATATATACATTTATATATAACGAGAAGAAAGGGGGTTAACCGAGGGGCCCGATTTTTATTAGTCAAATCATAAGAAGCCAACAAACACTGACACCAAGGACAACATAGGGGAAATTACTTGTGCTTAATGAATGAAATAAAGAAACCATAAATTAATGGTAATTAGAGTGGATGAAAAAACAACTTGCCGCAGGTGGGAACCGAACCCACAACCTTCGCATTTCGCGTGCGATGCTCTACCAATTGAGCTACCGCGGCGACGTTTTCCCATCCACTTTCTTGGGTATTTATGTGTCCTAGTAGAAATGTGTCCTTCGCGAAATGCGAAGGTTGTGGGTTCGGTTCCCACCTGCGGGAAGTTGTTTTTTCATCCACTTTAATTTCCATTAATTTATCGTTTCTTTATTTCATTCATTAAGCACAAGTAATGTCCCCTATGTTGTCCTTGGTGTCAGTGTTTGTTGGCTTCTTATGGTATATATATATATATATATATATATATATATATATATATATATGCAACACCATCTTCAACACAGCAGCACTGTTTTGCGATGGCAGATTCCAGGTAAGAGAGAGAGAGAGAGAAAGAGAGAGACAACTTTATTGAGCCGAGCTCGACATCTTAGACGCCGTCGACGGAAGTGGTTCCCTCTTCATGGGACCCATATGCTTCCCTAGCCGCCTGGCCCCTGGAGGTCAGGACGAGCTGGTCTTCCAGGGCGGTGCTGGTTAGCAAGGTCTCCCATCCCTCGGTAAGGGTGGATGAGGGATGGGGTAGGGTAGTGGGGCAGGTGGGAGGTGGGGGGATCGCCTTGATGAAATCGCATACTCCAATGACGTGTTGGAGCGTGCCTAACTGAGTTTTGCAGAAATTGCAATCCTTCTCGTACCTTTCCGGGTACATCTTGTTTTGAAGGTAAGGGTGCGGGAAGGATCCTGCTTGTATTTGCCTGTAGATCGCTTGCTGTTCACTGCTAAGCGATTTGTGTGGATCGGGGTAACGGCGCCTCTCCGTCTTCTAATGGTTCGTAATGTCCCTATAACTAATTATGGACTGTGGCTCACCTTCCTCTACCCGGTGTTCGATCTCTCGGGTGAAGTGGTGGGCAAGTTCGTTGCCCTCCAGCCCAGAGTGAGCCGGTGTCCATATCAACTCAAGTTTCCTTTCAGGTACGTCGCGTTTACTCTTGAGAATATCTAGTGCCGCAAGAGACACCCACCCCTTTCTGTAGCTAATATGCGCCTTTTGCGAGTCAGTGACAATTCTTCCCACCTTGGGCTGCGCGAGTGCTATCGCTATCGCGGCCTCTTCTGCCACCTCCGGAAAAGACGTCTTGATGGAAGCGCAGGTTACGAACACATCCCACGTCGTAACTGCCAGCGTGGCTTTCGATGAAAACTTGGGTAACGAAGCGTCTGTGAAGAGAGTGACCCCCTCTTCCTCTTCTACTATTTGACCCAAAGTCTCCGTCAAGGCCGCTATACGAGCCGCGCTGCGGCCGTCGTTACGACCCGACCTCATGTTTCGAGGCAGTAGCTTACTGTCGATTTTATGCGCCCACAACCTGAGTAACGGCCCCCTTTCCTTCCGCTCTGCCTCTTGCCAGCCCAACTTGGCAAGAACGCGACGTCCCGCCGACGTTTGACTGAGTCAAACTCTTTGATTAGACAGATGAGCTTTTATTAATTCTTCGACGACGTTGTGCTTGGCCATGCCGAGAAGTTTGTCGGTTGTCGGTCCCTGTCTCTCTTCAGTAACTTGAGGTACGGCGCCGCGTAAACGATGCGCGACGTCACGAAGGCCTGGACGAGCGTCAGTGCATCGTCCTCCTTCAATCCCCTTTGTCTGTTTGTGACTCTTCTGATCATATTCGAAATTCGTTCCGTTGAAACCTTGATTTTGTCGATCGACGCCCCCGCCTTGCCATTGTTTTGGAAGATGACACCCAGGATACGTGTTTGCGTGGTTGGCGTTATGATCGTCCTGTCGATGGTGATGCGGACGTTCTCTTTGTCTCCTTTCTTTCTTCTTCGCTTGATGACGAGTAACTCTGACTTCTGTGGTGAGCAACTGAGGTCGCACGATTCTGCGAACTCGTGCACGGTCTTTGCCACTCTCTGAAGGGTCTCCTCCATCCAACTCTCCGACCCTGCCCTCGACGTCCACACAGTGATATCGTCTGCATAGAGAGCGTGATCTATGCCGTCTATGTCTTGAAGCAAAGCCGGCAGAGGGATTTCTTAAGCAATAGAACGGCAACGATCAAAATTGGAGAGAAGTCGAAACCGATAGACCTGGGAGACAGACGCACGCGGCAAGGATCGGTTCTTTCGCCGCTTCATTTCAACCTTGCACTCCTCCAGGTGAGAGAGAGGATGATTATGGAGATGAAGAGACGCTATCTTCTGCTGCAATTTAGGATTAAATAAATGGGTAAAGAAGTTCATTAAAAGGAAAGGAGAACCGAACGTCGGTGGAAGCACGTCTCCGTACATTGGGAAAGGAGTGCGGTATAAAAAAAGACAGAAAAACTGAGTACAGGCGGCAGGCGAAGTCGCAGTTAAGTGTCGAGAGAATATAAGCGGGAATTTCTGAAACCAGTTTAATTTCAGCGTAGATGTGTGATGTAGCGAGCAAATGATTAGAGTCATCGCCCAACATGCATCCTTCGCGGTAGCATAAGCACCCGCCGTTCTTGGTAATTAATGTTTACCAATTACAAATCTTGGCAATTACTTATTCATCGGCCATTCCTCGCCGCGTATCACTTAGTGGCAAGCTCTGTGAACTAAAGCTGCGCTGTCGCGACAACTTACGACCATACTGCGACTTTTGCGGTTACCGTTGCCACACTCGTGATCCTTGCGTTTGCGGGAGTACTATAAAGATCGGTTTACTGCACAGGTTAGAGAACAGACAGTTTAGAACAGCGTTTCTCGCCTTACATCCGCTCAACGCGAGCACCTTTAGAGTACGTTACGGTGCGCGTCCTTTCAAGACAAAAGAGAGTTATAGCTCAGCGAGCCAGCAGACCAGCGTGCCCAGTGGGTTAGCGTAGACGCCAGTGCGCATGCGTGGTACAACATGCGCAGTGGCGTCTACGCTGGCCCGCTGTGCCCGGTGGCTCAAAGACGCGAACGCAAACGTAAGAGCGCGTTAGAAGACAGGGTGCCGTCTTGGACCTCATGCCAAACATATCCAAGCCTCGCAACTATGCTGTCTTTTCTATGCAAGGAGGTTATATACTTAAACTTCTGGGGTGCCAGTCCCAGCCGCCGCCTACGGAAGTGCGTGAAGCCGCCGGCGGCCATATTGCTAGAAGAAAAAGCGCGCGGTTCCAGCATTATGTGGCTGCGGTGTACGCGCGGCGCTCCCTGCACTTGCGGTTCCGCAATGAAAACTAAAATTAACCCCTTTAAAAAGTATTTACAAAGTAGTCAAGAAGTATATGATCAATAAATATCAGTCCGCCGTTGTGCGTCGCTGTTGCAGAAAAAAATATGTCATCGTGGCGAGTGCATTGTGTTTAATAAGTTGCGAGAACTGAAAAACAATCATATTTTCTGTTTTCATCATTGAGTAAGCTGCTGCGTGCATCGGCAGTGTGATGCCCTTTCGTCGATACGTGGTGCCGGCCCGTATTGGCCGCGACAAGACCTGGAAATATAGTATCCTTATGCCATTCCTAAAAAATTGCTATTTGTTGAAATGAGTGTTCAAGTCGCTGATAATGAAGCTGTTGCTACTGTAAAGTTTGGAATGAGCATTTTTCATTTAAACCTAGAAAATAAGCAAAAAATCTATGGGCACTTTGCTGAGCTAAACTGAAATAGCCAAAGGTCTATCTATGACTGCCTCTCTTGCTGTTGTCTGAACTGTTCTGCGAACGGACGCTGCCGTGGCCGCGAGCATGCGATGCAATGACAGCCAAATGGCTGCAAGGTTTGTCGCCGATGTGCGCGCACCCCCACGTGCATGTCCGCGCTCTCCCGCACGCCCACTCGCACAACGCTACTGCCATGGCGCCTCCTCTCCTTGCTCCCCTCGCCGGTGATCACTCCTTTCATGCGTCCACCACGGACTGCGCCCGGACACTCATGAGCCACTAAGGGCTTACGCTTTAATACAACAGTGTGTCTCATTTTTGTCCAGCGTTTCAGTTTTAACCGGAAAGACTCAGTGAAAGAAAATTTACAATAAAGCTAAGGCGATGACCTGCACGCAGCCGCAAGTCCACATGCACTCCGATGAGAGTAGCCTGCCAAAGTTAGTCATGTGTTACGTAGCGGCTCAAGCAATCTTCACTTTTTTGTTCGTTTCTGCATCCATTCTGCCTGCGTCAGTGACGAAAACGAAAAGTGGGAAGGCCGATAAATCGAAGGTGGCTGGGGAAGGTGGTAGCGTAGTGGTTAGCGTGCCCATCTCCCAAATGTAGAACGCTGCGGATACAGGGGCTCGAATCACGTGGCTTGTTTGTGAAAACACCTTTCTGTGCTCTCTGGTGATGACGAAGCTCATAATGAGGCGGCGGCCTGACGACAACGCTCGCGGTCAGCGTAACAGAATAAGCGAGCGCGCAAAGTCGCATCTATAGAGCCGAAAGTATATTCAGAGGAAGTACAGTATGCTCCTATCGACAAAGAAAAGTGATGAATAACGAGCGCTGTTGTTGACCCAGGTTGTAGACCGATAATGTCACCAAAGAAATGGTAGCGCTCCTATCCCGGTAATTAGAAGTAATTAGAGGGAATGTACATCAACAGCATGTCAACTAGCGTGTAAGTGATACTTCATTAAGGGCGTTGCGTGTTTATGTTGTGTGTAGCACTAGCGAGTAGCGCAAGAGATGACACTGAAGAGAAAGCGGCGAGCGAATTCCGCGAAAGGTAGTTGAGGATAGCCATATTAAACGTCAGCGCCGTGTTGAAGAAAGCCTGCGACTTCAGTTGCTCAGGTCGCCAGAAAGGCTTGAGTGGTAGCATACCGTTGGGCGTATTTGGCAACCACAGCGATAGACACACACTTTGCGAAAACGAAAAGAGGAATAGGGCCGAATGAGTTGAAAATTAGATTAATGAGAGAACTCGTGTGGTGTATAAGAGATTGAAGAAGACAATCACGTTAGATGGACGGCCTTTTCAAGCTAAATAGAATATGCCAACCCAAACGAATCAGCGTGGCCATACTTGCGCGACACGCCATGGTTGCCTGCTATCAGGACATCATGGAGTTACGGCGATGACAGTTTACACTGGGTGCTTGAGAATAAAAACGAGCATATCAGAGACGTCCGAGGGACGTTTCTACGTTACAAGACCACATCCTAAAAAAAGAAAAGGAGCTTACGAACAGGGACATCAGAAAATCGAGTACTACGGCCCTTGTTGATTTTGTTCAGCATGACGTCAACGTTTTCTTTAGCGTTTATCTCTGAGAAAATTAGTTCAAGGTATGTTTATTTGCATTACAATGGCGGGCGTAAGGAAAGCAATAGAGGGTGCCTGAATACTCTGTGTAGATTACGTACGACAATGATAGCAAGAATACAACATTATAAGAGAATTTAATTCGAAAACAAGTTCACTTATTATTACAGAGCACTAAAAAGCAAGTGCTTCCACAGTATACCTGCGGATGACGAAAATAATGTACATACTAAACAAAAGTCTTGCAGGTCTCTAGCAAACCGGATAAACCATTCGCGCCTTGGCAACTGGATACAAGTTACTCCTGAAGGCGGAAAGTCTAGTGGGCAAATCGGACAGTTGGCTCTCGCAGTGATGAAACCCCGCAAAGGACGCGATACCGCCACGACGACACACGACATTACGCCAACAAATAAAGTCATTTTTTAAAGCAAAGCTTTTCTTGCCTCTTCTTTCGACTTTTCCACTGCTGCTGCTGCTGCCTTGCACGCCGCGTTGGGGGGCGGGGGGTGCATACACATGGAAGGAACGGAGCAGAGAGTAACGGCGACGCGAGAAACTCGTTTGGAGCTTTTCACCACGTCACACGTGCACAGTGCTCTTTGGAGCTCCCTGGGCGTCGTTACACTAGCTTCTTTACAGCTGTAATTATCTGTACCACACCGCAAAAACATTGCAAAATCTGCAGCGCTTACCGGTCTACTAACGTGCAAGTCCTGAGGAGAGGTAAATAGAATGGTAGACAGGGAACCAGGAGATGAGGCAGAGAATGGTTAAAACCGGTGCAATCGCGAAAGGAGTGAATAGCAGCCTTGCCACTCTTCGCTCGCAGTTCCCATACAGGAGGGAAGGTCATGACAGGGGAAAGGTTACGTTAAGGAAACGAAGATAAGGAAACGCTACTGCTATAGACACGACAACAGTTGCGGGCCAAATGGAAAATTCGGTACTGTACGTTTGTGCTATTTTCAAAAACAAGCACCATGCAAATTCGTCAAGCGGACTATTCACGCAGTGCGTACAGATGCAAAGCCACATTAAATCACCGTAGGATCTATGCAACACTAAGGAAGCGGTCAAACGACAAATCAACGCTTCCGTGCCCGCCGCGGTAGCTGTACGGTTATGGCATCGCCCCTACGGCGTGCCTCATAATATTATTATGGTTTTAGCACGTAGAGTCTCATAGTTCTGCTAACACGTCTGCCGCGATGCGATGTGCCATTTGAAGCAATGACAATGCTCAACCCCCTCATAATTTATAAACAATGGCGCACAACAACGCCTCAAGCAAGGACGTCTCGCTGTGTGTTGTGTACTATCCAGACAAAAAGCAGTGGTGCAAGCAAGGTAACATTGGCCATCAACTCGCTACTCTCGTATTGCACTAAACGCTAAAGAAACTAATTAACGCCAATAAAAGCAAACAACACAAAAGCTTCGCTTACATCGATTCCCCCAGTGCGTGGGATTCGCATAATTTTTTAGGCTGTGAATTTATATGCTTAAGATTGGCGTACATTAACAATTTATTTTCATTCGCAGCGAGGAAAAGCGGCTGTAGTGTCCACGGTAGAACGGCTTCAATCCCATGGCCATTACATCATTGCCAACTTCCGTAGGATCGTAGTCGTCAAAATTAGATATAAGTGACAGGGAAATCAGGAAGTTGATGCATGTCAAGGAGACAGAAGCTTGCACAAGACCTCAGGAAAAGAAAATGGCTTTTTGAGCAGCATGGCCAGCTAGGGGCCCTGCTATGGTTTCAACGTCTATTAAAAATCCTCCAAAATATGAAGAGGCCGACAAAACTGCAGGCATTTTGGGAAAGGTTAACCCGCTGGAAATCTCAGGTCAGTACTAGCTTAAATATAAAAGATGACTTAAAGATAAAAACAACAACATAAGCTTGGTAGTCGAAATTCCAGTCAAATAAATTGGCTGTTGAAGGAGTTCAGCCGAAACCCGATGGTGCGAAATAAGGCGAGAATGTCGGCAAGTGTTGTAGACAGGTCAAGTAGGTCCTTTGGCCGACGCCAGCGCCCGGCAACTGTCAGGCTACTGCACATATAAGCGAGGTGCCTGGTCGTCAGTCGTTACAGGATGATTAGGGTATAAATTTTTGGGCGCGGACTACAACACATTAAATACAATGCACTCTACGGTCATTCTCCGACAGCTCGTACCGATTCTCGCGCCATGACGATGCAAACAAATTGTCTCACGTGCCGACTGTCACCTTCCTCAAACTGCCAACATTCCTCACCCGCCGTAGTTGCTTAGGGGATGTAGTGTTGGGCTGCTAAGCACGAGGCCGCGAAATCCAATACTAGGCACGGCGACCATATTTTGATGGGGGCGAAATGAGAAAACACCCGTGTACTTAGATTTAGGTGGACGGTAAAGAACCCCAGCTGGTCCAAATTATAACGGAATCCCCCACTACCACATGCCTCATAATCAGATTGTGGTTTTGGCACGTAAAACCCCATAATTTTTTATTTACCATTCCTTAAGGATGTTTTTGAGAGTCGCAAAACTCTTGGATGCAAGTAAGTGTCAGGAGTTGTGCGCGAGGCCTTTGAGTATGTGGGTAGCCATTTTGGCGTTCGATATCTGCTAGTCTACATTGCGGCAATATTATATAGAACAGACAAATACCGCATATATTACTGCACAATAATCTTAAATAATGGTCTTCTTTCACGCACGTGGATAACCGTGACAGGAGAGTACATTCACAACTAACCGGAGGCACTGTATATGTAACATCCAAAGGTGTACCTGGCCCGGTGGCCAGTAAATGTTGTGTGTTTTGGCTGTTCAAAATATCTGACTTTATATATTCGTACGTGGACTGAACCAATGCACAAAACTTAGCGACTCATGTACTGCTGGAGTGTATATTTTTTATTCATCCAGTGTTCTACTGAGTGCCATATTTTGTATCGCTATTCTCCCTTTTTACGCAAATTTGTTTCCTTTGCCAAGTGACAAGGAGTAGCCGGTGCCACCATAAAGGCGCCAACCTCTCCTAATATTCATTTCAATACAAAAAAAAAAAAAAATGGGACGTAATATTGTGAGCAGCTTCGGCCATAGCGTGTTAACGGACGACCACACAGAGACAGTCTGTACAATTCTTGTGTCGTGTCTTTTGCCTCAAGGTGCAAAACCAACTTATCCATGTATCCATCCAAATAGCTATGCACATCTCGATTTGCAGCTGCTGCGGTAGCCCATGAGTGCGGATAGCAAAGTCGCTAGGGAAATAATTGGTGGCACCTTAACGAAATTGATAAGTCAAAATCAAAAGCCATCCACGACGGCGTCTCTCGCAGACGCTGTGCGATGTTCGGACGTTAAGAATGTGTGCTGACTGAAGAGAGGCTGCTGCGACGTGCTTTCGACGATTACCCTAGCTTGCTTACTCCATAGTTTCAAAAAAAAAAAGAGGAAAAGAAAAAGAAAACCGTGTCCAAAGCCCCGAATCAATTGTCGCTCGTCGCGACTAAACGCTCCTAGGATGATAAGTCATTTCCAGGCGACGACCGGCTACGCTTTATCACGAACACTGATAACACCGGCAGGACAAGCATTGTGGAGAAGTTCAATGCTCAGGGATAGCGTCTAATTATTTTATTTTTGTCTTGTTGATGTCATCACGCGTCACCGCGGGAAGTTTGAAAAGTTTAAGGTCAGTACGCCACGTTGTGGCACTCACACGAACTAAACCCTCGTGTCCAGAAAAGCTGGATACGAAAACTCCCCATACTTGGGCCGATCCCGGAGATAGTGAAATGCCGGGGTGACCCGCGGCGGAGGTGAAGCAGGCGTTAAGCGCTCCCCATACGTGGTCCGATCCCGAAGATAGTGCAATGCCGGGCCTATCCGCGGCGAAGGTGCAGTTGCCATTAAGGGGCCCACATACACAACTTCGCTGGTCATCCTTCTTCACAGAGTGGAAGGGCACTGAATTTTTTTTTATCTCCCTATTCTCCTTACCAAGCCTCAAATCGTGGCCCGCTTTGACAAGTCTGCCTCAACGGAAGTTCGAACGGATGCCATTGGTCACGGCATAGGAGTATAGTGTTAGCGGAACGCCAATGGGGACATGATCGCGTTATAGCCTATGCCAGCCGACTTCTGTAACCCACCGAGCGCGATTATTCACTCTCTGAGCGCGAGTACCTCGCTCTTGTGTGAGCAGTTGCGAAGTTTCGTACTTGTACGGATGTCGGTTCTGTGTCATCACTGATCACCACGCTCTCTGCTGGCTGCCCTCGCTCAAGGACCCCGCGGGGCGACACGCTCGCTGGGCTTTACGCCGGCAATAATATACGTACTCCGTCGTATATAAGACGGGACGCCTGCACCAGGACGCAGGTTGTTCTTTCCACTACTCCGTGGAAGAAGCAGTGGATGGGGACGTCATCGCTTGCGTTTTCTCTGTGTCACAGTCGCTTGAAATCGGCAACTAGCAACGCCGCAATCCTTCATTACGAGCCCTCATCGACTGACTGGAGTCAACGCCTGGTGACGCATCTCTCCGGATGTTACTCCTCAAGGAAGAGACATTATGCCGCCGTAATTTTGATCCCCACTGCCCTGACCTTCTGCTTGTCATCCCATCTCACCTGCGTTCGAGTGTCGTCTGCCAACTTCACGACTCTCCCTTGGCTGGGTACTTGGGCGTCTCGCGCGTATACGAGCGTGTACACCGTCGTTTTTGGCCAGGTCTCGCCCGCTCCATGCGGCGTTACGTTGCCGCTTGTGAGCCCTGTTAGCTCCGGAAGAAGCCCTCCGCGCTTCCATATGGATGTTTACAGCCAACCGACGTCCCGCCCGAACCCTTTTTACGATTTTGTCTAGAACTTCTTGGGCTGTTTCGTCTCTCGGGCCTCGCAAAAAAAATTCAAAGCCATTCGACTCTGTGAAGGTGGATGACCAGCGGAGCTGTATATATGGTGATAATTATGTTGATTGAAAATAAGACACAGCTGCCATAATAATATTTGTTTTCCCCGATTTTATTGTTTTGTTAAATTGCACACTCAAAACATTCTCTTTTTTGCTTTTTGCATTTATTATTCGGTCACCCAAGTGACTATAACTTTTTGATCTACCATGGCCAGTGGCTCTGTAGCGACATTTGAAATGTTCTTGGCCAATGTAAGGTCAATACACGACCGATGACGCGCCTTGAGCACACTGATGTTTGTGTAACACTGAATGCCGAACCTTTCCAAGAGAAATGCTACTAACTATACTTTCCTTCTGGCCGAGACACGTCTGTGTTGAAATCCCCAACAATTGCGATGGGAGTGGAGTCGGTAGGGGTGGAGCCAACCAAAGGGGCATACGCTTGGTGTTTGCAGCGCAATCTTCGTTCGTATTACGTGCGGCCGCCATCGCCGCACACATTCCCGCTTCTGTTCACGACGATGTTCTTCATAGGCGCGCTGAGATAAGGAATTGCATAAGATTACGTGGTTTTCCTATAGAGCCCGTGACGTCAAACCACAATCTATACTCAACAGTGTCTGTTCCGGTGTTACTTTTCTTTATTACGATATTTTTTTGTATCCCAACACGTTTTCACAGTTCTCGCGATTAAACGCAGCTGGGGCATACCAGCTTATACGCTTTTGCTTTATGCTTTAGCTCTTCTAGCTCTGGGGAGGCCGGCATCTTTTCTGCGTGCGCACACAAACCGCCACAAACGCGTTTAACATCTCCGCTGTATTAAATGGGTCACCGTCGCTGCCCATTTCGCTACGCGGTACGCCATCCCAACAGCCCTCCCGACAAGTTGCGCTTGTGCGGAGGGCTCGCAGATGACGTGACGTAAAGTAGAAATTACTTTCTACTCTACGACATAATTTTAGAGCACGGTGCTCTGTACAAATTAATAGACAGTTTTAGTTGGGCGTCCGCAGCAGCTCTGCGTGCGCAGCAAACCCGCGGAGGCGTCAGTGCGCATGCGCAGTACGCAGGAGCACACACGGTATCTGCTGCGGACATCACTTTACATATTGTAAAGTGATGTCGAAAGTGCGCCTCATACGACAATCAGCGCCCAGCACTACGCCACTGAAGCTCCACCATGACAGCTATTCACCATTCTATCTCCTATACGGCCAAGAACCAACGTTGCCCTTGGACACCTTGCTGCCCTCGCCCGCACGTTCTGCGAATGAATGTGTCACCTGTCTAGAGGCCTCACAGGAGCATTAGAGACGCCTCTATGATTGCCACCATCGTGACGAGCGCTTTTCTCTGGGTTCTCTGGTCACCTATTCGTCGTGTTGGCCTTTCCGAAAAGCTGCTCTCACGTTACACTGGTGCATACCATGTGGTACGACAAGTTACCAATGTCACATATGATATCGTCTCCGCCGACCCCCTTATCGTCGTTGTCAGCTGCAAGTGACATTCACGTAGCGAGACTAAAGCCCTCACGCACCTTTCACCACGGATGTGTAGCTTAAGCACTGGGACGGTGCTTCTATTGGCGGGGGTGATGATGCGGAACAGCCGCCAGAGTGTGGCTGCACTGAAGAGGAGGAAGACGATCTGTTTCCGATTGCTATAATGTCACCATATTGTAAATAGCCTTGTGCCTCAGCTACACGTAACTTTATGTTTCACTACGCCATGAACACTCACTAAACATAAAGGCAATAGTTGCATGACCGTGCCTTTATCGAAACTATTTTTTTTTACTTGCACGATAAATCAATAGAAAGAACTCCCTGCCCATGTCGTACGAACTACGGTTGACTCAGATTTTTTTTTAGCGGCAAGGAACTGGCATTTGCAGCAACTGTTGTGGCGCATGTATTTGTGTATACTGCTTTGTCTCCTGCTCTGACACTTTCAACAAACTGTGTATCTGTTACGTACATATTTTTCAGTGATCGGTAACATTCGGATTATTATGTTCCCTCAAGAATGTGTTAATATCTATATCACTTCGATGCAGATCGACTTCGACTGTCTCACTCGGTGCAGGCCTGATGTTTTGTAACCCACCGCTCTACTACAATGCCTTGGTAGGAATGTAACTAACGAACGAATAAATATCCTTACCCCTAATATCGCGCGACTTCCGTCTCCAATCGATAATCTCATTGAGAGTGAGAGGTGTATGAATATTTGAGAAATGTTTTTTCGCCCAGAGGACTTTCGCGTGAAACCCGTCATCGTATGGTTGCACCCACTCAGGATAATAATTGACAACGGATGAAGTTCCGTCCCCTATAGCAACACAGGCAAACTAGTTCATTTAGGTAGAGCTTAATTTCAGAAAGGAGTATGACGAATGAAAGACGATCAAAATCTCCCCACTCAGCAAGGTGCAAGAATTTCAGCAATGCATCTCCAAACTTATTGTCCGCCACAAAGCGAGTGTAGCGTTGAGGTACGCGGCTTCAGTCCAGCCTTTCCTTAAACGCCGAGTGGGACTACCTGCATTCGAGGGCAGATCCAGAGTGTCCAGTATGCGACATTGTCGCAGGAGCCGAGAAATATGTTGAGTTAGCGAAATGAAGCAAGCTGTGCAAACACCCGATGAAAAATCGTGTAACTTTGCTGTGTTGACTATAACGTGGCACGGGATAAACGTGCTGCGCGCAGTGCATGCGCTGCCTTTGTGCTACGCGTAATGGTGTGCGAAGCACACAGGAAGGAACGGGAAACATGTGCGATAAAATGCCCGTGTTTATTGCGCAATCTTAGGACACCGGTCAAGATTTATAACAAGCGGAATGCGCAGAGTAAAATTCTTAAAACATTGCGAACATGCCTGAACAGGCATGCTATACAAAAATATCACTTTACATTATCGCTATATGGTGCCATTCCCACCGGAAACGCCATGGTTCAGCGAGCGAATTTTGGGTCGGACTTTGCGGGCTTCAAGGGCAGTAGACCACCCAGGCTGAGGAGAGGCACGTTCGGGAGTCGTGGAATGTTCCATAACTGGAAGCGTGATAGCAGATGGTGTCACAGGTGCAGCATTTATGTCAGCTCCAGTAGTGATGGTCAGTGGGGCCCTAGTAGCCAGAAGAGATGGTGTAGAGGGCGGGGTTGAAGTAGTTCCTGCGTTACTTGCAGCTGCAGTGAACCGTGCGGAGGGTGCGCTCGCGGGAAACGTAGAAGCTACAGAATATTTGGGTGCAGATGTAGGCACGAACCACGTATTAGATTCGTTGAAAAGCGGCGTGGGGACGTCGGTACCAACCGATGTTGCGGGGGTCTGATTTGCCTGCTGCCGGTGTACAGGACCAAAAGTTGGCACGTCCGTCGAAGTAACCAGGGCAGTGAAGGCGTCAGCACGCGGATCCAGGGAACCTATGGTAGGGGTCGCGGGGTCAGTGCTTGTTAAAGTTGTAGCCGATAATGCTGCATGAGCTGTCGTCTCGGTGGTTGAGACTGTGGCGGGTAAGGTTGACTCCGATACCGCTGCTGAAGTACCCACTGAGACACGGGTTGTGGACGAGAACTCTTGAGGAATGGAAGCAGGTAGGTCAGTCGACGAGATAGTGAATGAGTTGGCGCGCAGATTCAGGGGACCTTGGGAGAAGGTTGTATGAACAGTGCTAGTCGGGGCCCTGGTAGATAAGGTAGTACGAGGAGACGTCACGGTGCTTCTTAAGGTGGACTCCGATACCGCCATTGTGCGTGCAACCTGGACTGCTATATTGCTGTTTGAGGATAATTCTGCAGGGACGGAAGTGGGCATAGCGGTTGAAACAATTGTGGTGGCTTGGACAGGAAAGGCGCGGGCGCGTGGAGCAGGAGCACCGAGTGTGCTTACCACTACAGGAGGGAGCGTCGATAGCTTTGTCGTCGGGCGGGAAAGAGGCGTCACCTCGGCCACAGAACTTGGAACTGCTGTTTCTAGACTGGGCGCGGTGGTCGCATTAGTAACGACTGAAGGACGTGCTGGAACAGAAGTAGTGGTCATTGGCTGATGTGCGAACTTTATGATAACGCTTTGCCTTTCGTTAACCACTGCGGGGGGCACAACAGAGGTGTGCTGAAGACTAGTGGCCTTGGTATCTTGGGGAGCGGTGCGGTTCAACCAAACAGACGCGTTCTGTAAGAGCGCCACCACCGGGTTCACAACCTTGCCGGAGACGTGACTGAAGGAATTGGCGATATGATTACCGACATGCTGGATACCAGATGACCCCGAGTTCGACGTTGGCGGCGCAGCAGGAACCGTGGCATGAACGGGAACCTTGACACGGCACATCGGGACTGGGACCGACCCTTTCGATGCAATGGGCGCGGTTGCGGAATGAGTCTCTGCAGAGTCCTGGTGGTTATTGTGCTGATGCCCGTGGGCAACTTGGTGCAGGTGAGCGTCGGCGAACTGACCATGTCCTTGACGTACTACATGCCCATGCGCTTGGTGAACATGACCAGTATGCGAGCCATGGTGCGCCGGCAATGCGTGACTGGAGTGCCCATGAGCCTGGGCTGACATGCTGTAGCCATGATGGCCCTGCAGCTGTGCCGGGTAGCTGGGCCCAAAATGGAAGGTTTGTGCTGCAAGATCGTGAGCCTGCACCGCAATCAGGCATACGGCCAACAGAAAGAGTGACAAGGACGTCATCTTGACCGGGTGACTCAACCTGGGAACACGTAGTAAAAGAGATTATGCAATGCATGCACATAATTTACATACGAAAAGAAACCACTCGGAACAGCGACGGCAAACTAAAGAATAGAACAGAAAATCATCGTACCTTTCCGCTGCTCTGATCATTGCAGGAATGGCGCCTGCAGGGCTTTCGCTCACGTTTTATAGCTGGTTTAATGCCACTTACTGGCGCCCTATTGGTCGACCATAGAGACACTGTGGCGTCATCTGCTTCGAGAATACCGTGAGTCACTTTATCCTTGTGGAACATAAAAGAAATTGATAAAATGCGAAGTTCTCGTGGATAAAAGCAGTAGCATCCCGTGATCGGGCGTCTTCAGAGGTGCTAGGTCACATCTAAATGTTCACGTGCAACGCCGCAGCGAATTATCGTAGCGATAGCTGCTAATACATTGATTCTTTTTGTGAAATGAAAATAAAAGAGACGTAGTCACCTTATAATGGTGACGGCTACTCCTGTTCGCATAGCGGAAACAACAATATAAATAATATATGTAAGAAAATGAAAAGAAACCACGTCATAGGGTCACAAATTACACCCATGAACGTATCAATATAAAAGGCAAACGCAAGTTACGCCGCAATGAGTTTTTAAACAAAGTCACAAACACACACAAGCGGCCGTAATGTGGATCGACTGCGATGAGCATATAAACAGATGAGGAATTACACATCGTTAAAATAAGGAACGCACAGATAGAATAAGCTTAGTGAATCGTGCGAGAAAGTGTGGGACAATCTGCAACAAACGCTGTGACGTCATAGTCGCCTGAGATGTTTTAGCCGAAGCAATCAGACGAACACCGGGCCTCTAATCACTCCTGTTTGCCTTATGTTCAATGTTTCGGTTAATTCTAAGAATGTGTTATAAAGGCAAGATGAGGTCGCCCTGAATGAGAGGTCGGGAACCAATGGGTCGCCGAGGAGCGCCCGACCGAGAGGACCAGAGTAGTAGGCTTCTATAACATTACGCGTGCTGTGCTTGCGCATCGAGCACGCGGCGCCCAACCTCATTTTCGTTGTCTTTCGCATCCGGAAACAAGGCGCCGGCCGAGAGCGCCGACCTTAGCCTCCCCGCATGGTGGCGCCGATGGGCGACACGGTATCTAACCAGCTAGTGGGCAGTAGCGTAAGTGGAAATGAACAACACAAAAGAAATACAATGACGATTATGGGTGGAAAATGAGAAAAACGATTAACAGCAGTGACGCACCGAGCTATCAGACGTATACTGAATGGTAGAAATGTGAAATGGAGTGCTCTTGTGTCAATGAATGTCCTCGAACTTGAATGAAAACTAACAAATTCTGTCAGCGTTCAGTTTTTTGTGAAATGTTCATAATTACTGCAATGATGTCGGAATTTATGTTGTTGAACTTGACTTTTTAACGAAGAATGGTTGACATTTCATTTTGAGGAATTGTCGTAACGCGACAGTAAAACGTGTGTTCTACGATGTAGTAGGAGCTTTATTGGGGATTCACAAATACAAGTACATATATCGGCGCAGTATTTTATTAGTTACAGCTTAGCTCGAAGGGGGATGCAATGGCAGTGACAGCAAGCGCTCGAGACCTGTGCTGCTGCGCAGCGTAAATGTTACCCCAGAGTCTACCAGGCGTCGTAGGTAGTGTCAGGATTGGGGGCTCAATCCCATCGCTCGTAACCCGTTGTCAAGATTGGAGTCCGGCATGAATTAGAAGGTAGCTGGCCCATGCCGTCGTCCAGCTTATCCACGCTGAGGACGTTGATGAAGGGAAGGACTGCTTCTCATCGAAAACGAGGAATATGGGTTTACTTACAGTATCTACATGCCGTTCATCAGTCTAGCATGACTGCGAGAGAAAAGTACATCAGTCTAACATGACTGCTTGAGAAAGTGCATCAGTCTAACATGACTGCTTGAGAGAGTGTACTGAGCATCCGCACAACAGCGGTTTATAAACACTCGGTCCTTTCCCGATACCCAGGTGACGGAAACGGCCGTCCAGTCATCGTAAACAAGTAGCCTCTATGCGGGACTGTTTACACACACACTCACACACACACTTCCTTGCGCGAGGTTCATGGTCCCCAACCGAGGTCAGCCGGACTTCGTAGAACTCGGGGCTTGTGTCAGGCAAGGTGCCTTTTATTCCCCGAGCTGACCCCCGCAGCGCGGCCGGTAGCCCATCGTCTTGCCTCTTGAACGGCGCGTGGGAAGAGGCCTCAGTAGAGGTTCCCGCGGGCACTCCCCCGCTCGCGGCAGACCAGGTTGGCGGTGGCGGGCTCAGTAACAATAGTTGGTCCGCCGAGCGCGTTTAGTCACAATGGCGACGAGGCTAGAGCGTAACGGTGGCGTTCCAAGAAAAGGTTGCCGCCGCTGTCGCAACTGGCTGGCAAAACTTGCATCTCAGCTGGGCCGTTCTTAACAGTATGCGAAGCTATGGCGAGTTCGTATGCGGTGAAACTGCGTCGTTTAAGCTGAGGTGGAAGCGGATGTGCGTGTACGTGCACATATTTCTTCATTTTGTTTTCCTACGCTCACAAATTTCAAATGCCATAGAATGTATCTTTCCTTTTCGTCGTCTGCTATTTTTTCATGTTATTCTTTTCCCTCGTTAAACTTCTTAGTTTAGTGAAATTATTTCATCATCTTTTTCTTTCCCTGTCTGTCTATATTACAGATGTAATCATATCACCAAGACGCCACAAACAAAGACACCAATAACAACACAGGGAAACTAGCTGCACTTAATATTTGAATTTAAGAAATGATAAATTAATGGAAATTAAGATCTAATTCTCACTCATTGTACTTTCATTGTAATAATATTGTAATCGTATTTAGAATAGTAATGTATTAGAATTTGTGTTAATCTTAATTACATTTGCCCACAGTATACGCCCACCTGCTATGAAACCCTAGGATAGGCAATGTATTCAAATAAATAAATAAATGTCCAAATGTGAGACGACGCGCGTTCGGCGAGCGCGCTTATCGAGGCGTATCTCCAGGTATTTACGCTGTACCTAAGCCCTATTTTATTAATAACAAGTATCAGGGCTTGCGATCATTCTGCGAAATCACACTCATTGCGATTACAATTTTGTCGAGGTCACGACAAGAATGAAGCCACACAATTGTTCATTGCAATGCTGCGAGCTGTTCTGAACTCTGTAATGTGCAAACACAGTTACACAATGAAGAAAAGTGTAGTAACTTGTTCATCTTTATTTCTGGCCATAGTGAGTACAGAAGTACAAAATAAAATAAAATAATTGTTTTTTCAATTGAAACACAATTAATTTGGTTTGTTGAACTATCAGCAGCTTAAGTTTTCCTGCTGTGTATCAAACCGAAACTACGGACTTCACATTAGGTGCAAGCCTTTAAATTAGTGTTTTGAGGTGTAAAGTGCAGCGCAGCATTTGTGACAGGTCGGTCAATGCGAAACAACGAAACACCAAATGTGGGCATAGATCATTACCGAAGCAGGACTGGCCGCCGCCAGGAGCCGCCGAAGCCGCAGCATGGCTCGCATAGCCGCGGCTTTCTGGTCTTCTGCAGCTAAAGTCCGCACCGACTGGGCTGCAGCAGACCGCGAGTGCGCTGCACTATGTGCGCCGCTATCTGTGGCCCTTCGGGAGTCATTTCGCTGCCTGCTTTGCCGGTACACAGTTCGCGGCTTATACTTACATTCTCTGGCCAAGTCTGAGATGTACTGGAGTAGTTCCTCCCATTCCCCAACTTGTTCTTCCACACCAGGCCCATCTAAACTCACAGAGTTTCAGGTTCGATGGCCCGGGGCAAAAGAATGCCCTTGAGGTAACGTACATAGTGTATACTCACTTGCCACGGTTCTCATTGTCTTTCCGGCGAAAAATAATGAGGAGGAGGTCGAACCTTCCTCTGACGCGACGAACTGTACACAAGCGCCACGTTTTTGCCTGAACAATTTTGGCGACTTCTTGCCACCTCATCGCGTCGCACACAGATCGAATCTTGCATACGACTTGAAGCAAACTGAAGTCGTCCGTCCGTGTAAAACGCACGCAAGAAGCGGGCAGACACGGTGCGCGTTCCATGGTCGACGCCATGGTATTGCAGTGTCCGTTGTGTCTCGGCTTGAATCGTCTTGGCTCGTCAAACTCGGTGCGCACGTTATCGTATACGGGCACACTCCTTACTGTCTGGCATACCGTACGGAAAGTCCTTCTATACGGTAATGTGCGCGCATGAGCATTCTTCGGCCGTTACGGTATTGCAGTACTTATGGTACCATAACACGAGACTGTTAAAATTATGTTGCCGCAGGGGGCACTTGCCCCCCTGTCAGAAGTGGGGGGGGGCAAAGTATGTCCTTTGCCTCCCCCCCCCCTCCCCCCCTTGAGAGTGGGCACTTTCGGCTGCACGCTGGAAAGTCCAACAAAACTAGAGCTGCAGCTGAATTTTCTTTCTTAATAGAGTGATCACGTAAGTAATGTTATTTCTTACTACATATGGCCTGCTTGGAAATAGAGAGAGAGAGAGAAAGAGAGAGAGAGAATTAAATTTTTATTGCTTAAAAGGATTTTCGTGCAATTGTAGAGAGCATTGTTTTCTTTGCTTCCTCGGAATGCGCTATAGCGGACGGAGCGCGGCATTAGCCATACAGGCTCACGTTGCGGGGAATGCCTGATGGTGGGTAGTTCCCGCACTAACAAATTTCAGCTGACGTTACTTGCATCGTGCCCAGTTATCGGAGGCCTTATAACCGTATTTATAAACACAATCAGCTTGCTACATTCAACCTGCGGGCGAGGGCAAGGTCCGGATAAAGTATCATTTGCTGCGTCCAACGATTGGTGTGCCTTACTGCATAAAATCGTTAGATTATTAAATGCTGGAACTATTGAATTTCCTTCCAGAGATAGTCTACATACGTTGCAGTCGCAATATCTTATTTATTTATTTATTTATTTATTTATTTATTTATTTATTTCAATATACGTTAGGGGCCCCATGAGGAGCATTGAGTAAGGGGGGCATCCAGTAAGAAAGCTGTGCACGAGAATATCGAGAAGATGAGTAGAAATTATCGCTGCAAAACAGGGTTGCAAATGCAGAGCTGCGGTAGTAAACAAACATCGGATAAATTTTATCACGCAAATTGCTCACGCACATATTCAAACATCGTGTAATATAGTGTAGTGAAAGCATGGAAATCAGAAAAAAGAAAAAAAATACTAACAGTACTGAGACAAACGGAAATTACATTTAGGGGTAGCGTCCAAAGATCTGATACGTTTTATTACGCACATTGCTCGAGCACATCATAGAAAAGTGTAGTTTAATGGATGAAAGAGAAAAAAAAAACGCCTGCGTGACGTTACACAGGTATACAGAACGTGGCATATAGTATGACACTTCTTTAGGACAGGAACTGCGTGCTTAGGAGTTGCCTAAATTTATCTCTATCCGTTCGCGTGACGGTGCTCTCAGGAAGAGAATTCCACAAACGGATGGCTCGTGGCAAAGTTGACCGATTAAATGCATCGGTGCTTCCGTAGATGCGATTGAAACTTTATTCATTATTCAGTTGTCGTGATCTACAACTTGCACGTTCCAGCAGCAAAGACGATGACTTCCTCTGATGAATATATTTATGGAGCGAGGACAGCAATGCCACGTCACGACAACTACTTAGTGCAGGTAGTGAAAGATCAAGTTTGGTTTGAGTTATGCTTCACTGCCTATCGTAATTGCGAGAAATGAATCAACTAGCTCGGTTTTGGATGGCTTCAAACATGAAGATTAAATATTCATGATGAGGATACCATATCGCGGATGCGAACTCGAGCTGCGGTTGGAGGAAAGTCAGCAAGGTTAATTTGGGGATGTTAGACGGGGATTTACGTAGGTTGCGACGAATGTATCCTATAGTGTTTTTGAAGCATTGGTGCATATGGTTGTTCTATGAGAGGCCCAGGAAAGATATGCTGCGACATTAACGCCTACATATATGTACAGTGAAGCTTCCATTATTTGATCTGTGTTTATATAATAAGAAAAACTTGATTTAAAGTGTTTGTGTGAGAGTCATTACTTTGCATTTAGATGAATTAAGTGTTATTTGTCAGATGTTGCACCAGTCGCTAATGCGTTGAAGGACATCTTGAAGAATAATGTGGTCCTCAAAGGTGGTAATTGGTGGGTACATTATACAGTCATCGGCAAATATTCGCGTGCAAGAAGAGGTGTTGTTGGGCAGATCGTTGATGCAGATTAGAAAAAGCAATAGTCCTAATACACTGCCCCACGTTACACCGGAAGTTACGTAGTTGAGGGGCGACGTAACACTGTTTACAATGGCAAATTGCTGACGATTAGTTAGAAAGTTATGGATCCAAGCTAGCGTTAAACAGCTTAATTTGAGAGCAATTATTTTGGAAATTAAACTGCAGTGAGCCACATGGTCGAAAGGATTAGAAAAGTCGAGAAAGATACAATCTATTTGAAGGTTATGGTCCATGTGTGAATGTACGTCAGTTGTTAACTCTAGTAACTGTGTCTCGTATGGTAAACCTTTCCTAAAGCCGTGTTGGTCAGTAAAGAAAAAATTATTTGATTCAAGATCTTCATATATATGAGATGCTGTAATATGCTCGAGCATTCTGCAGCATGTGCACGTTAATGAAATTGCCTGGTGGTTTTTAGGGGAATTCTTGCTGCCCCTTTTGTAGACAGGTACCACTTTAGCAATTTTCCTATCAGAGATGAGCTGCCCGGAGAAGGATTACAGGTGTAAAATACGGTAAAAAATTTTGCTAGATATCGAGGTTACATCTTTTAAACTTTAGATTTAATGTTACCGACGCCTGAAGCGCTAGCTATTTTAAGGTTATTAATGAGACATGCGATACCATCGCCAGTAATATCGTTGGGACCCATGTACTGGCAGCCGAAATTAGTGACTGCAAGAATGAGTGAAAGGTCTTCATTTGTAAATGCGAATGAAAAAAAAACGTGTTAAAGACCGCGGGGCATTCACTATCGGGAAGTGGAACTTCATTTTCACCATCTAAGGAAATATAGTGCGAAGCGTGATCAGGTGATAATGCCTGCCAAAAATTTTGGGGGTTGGACTTACGAAGGGAGGGTAGATTGTGAAAATAGTATTTATCTTTAGCCTCACTTACAGCTGAGCAGTAAGATTTTGAGCATAGATTATGTCTTTCTCAAGCCGTGGGCAGGCCAGTGTGCTTTGCATTCGTTTATAACTGTTTCTTCGCATTCCTTAGCCTTCGAAGGTATTGGGTGAACCATGGGTTGGTTTTATCACCTGATATTTTGATTAGCGTGATATACTTTTCTACAAATGCGCAGACTTTTTCCTCTAAAAGAAGCCAGTTTTCATTAACTAACCGAGCAGAAAACAAAGGTAATAAAGTGTGCGAAAGAAACGTCTCAAGTTCCTCGTTTATTTTGTGGTAGTCGCCTTTGTTATAGTCACGGATAGTTTTGCTAGTGACGTTTGTAGACTGCAAGGGGACACTAAGAGTAAGTTGAAGCGACTTATGGTCACTGAAGCCTTCTAAGTCACTTCACCAAATGTTTTAGGGGTGCTAGTAAGAACTAAGTCTAAGGTGTTATCGCCGCGGGTGGGTTGGGTAACCATTTGAAATAAATTATAATCTAAAGTTAAAGAAATGAATTTGGTTGGTTATCGACAGGACTATGATAGTGTATACGAATCTATCAGTGGAAAATTGAAGTCTCCAAGGAGATAAGTGATATCAGCCTGAAAGGTTTCATTGCTTTTGTAGTGCTACTGCGCAGTTCAACGAAAGAGCACTGATTCGAATTGGGTGGGCGATAGCAGCCTCCAATTGATACTTTGTAGTTACTGGTAGGCATTGTGCCCATATGATCTCATCACACGAATCGATGTTAATTACATGTGATCTGATAGTTCTTTTGACACCCAAGAATGCTCCACCAGCTCTTTTTCCAACGCGGTCACACCTGTATATGTTAAGATAACTATCGCGAGTGAATATTTCATTATCGGTTATTTCGGGATTTAGACACGTTTCAGTGAAAACAACGATATCAGAATTCCAGTCATCAAGAAACGAGGCAACATGGTCGCGTTTTAATAGCAGGCTTCTAATATTTTCGAATGATAGTGATAATGATGGCGCGGTTATATATAGGGGACTCGGACCTTCAACTGATCGGATTGCGTGGTATTGTTTGTAGCTATCTGCTACAATATACTACAGCTTTACTGGTGTTGTCAAAAATATAATTTGCATGCTCAATGCGCAATCGGTCAAGTGATAAGCTAAAACGCTTGGCTCTTCCCTTAGCAAATGCAATCAAGTGCCTTCTTGCTTCTCGAGTAGTTGGTGAAAAATCTTCGCGGAAACAGAAGCTAGACTCTAAGTTTTTGTGCAGAAGACAGAATGCTCCCTTTGTCTGTAAAAAAAAAAGGACATTTTAGCTATAACAGGCCTTTTCTTGTCTTCCGAAAGCTTCCCTATCCTATGGACCGTCACTTCAATGTGCGATGATGAGTTATAGTAGATATATTCCAGAAAATGACCTTGGCCGAATGTGCAGAGTCATTTCAATACCAACACAACACTGACTTCACTTTTTTCTAAAGGCATGTTTCACTTCTGACTTTATCGATTTCACTTTCAGGCTATTTCTACTTAAGAGCTACACTATTGTTTTCGGCAGGAGCAATAACAGCAGATATTTCATATTGTCACCTTGTAGTACGTGACGGTCAAGAACAGAGTAGCAAAACTGTTAATGAAGAAACTAACCCTTTTATTGGCCGAACTTAAGCCGCTAAAATAAAGTGACATTCAAAGCATAACGATAGCGACGAACACATCCGGCGATCGTTGACAATCTGATCAGCGAGTCAAGCGCATCGGCTTTGATACATGACTCGTCGAGAGATCCAGCGTAATCGCTGGTGCCCGCGTGTGTTCCAGAAAGTACCACGAAATTCGCGTCGCGCATACAATTAGATTATACAAAGTTCGATGACAGCAGACAACGGATAGAACCATGGATAACATTTGAGAAACTTTCGATACGTGCAGGCGCGTCGGCGCGGTGGTTGCTTTATGATGTTAAGCTGCTGAGCACGAGGTCGCGGGATGGTATCCCGGCCACGGGGGCCGCATTTCGATGGGGACGAAATGCAAAAACACCCGTGTACTTAGATTTAGGTGCACGTTAAAGAACCCCAGGCGGTCGAAATTTCCGGAGTCCTCCACTACGGCGCGCCTCATAATCAGACAGTGGTTTTGGCACGTAAAAACACATAATTTAATTTTTTTTTGTACTGTTTAGGTCACTTACGTGCTCTGAAAACAGTGACTGAATATTCGCTTTCTACCAATTCTTATGTGTTACGGTATTTCGTTGTTTTCCCTCGGTAAATTGGGCCGGGCACGGTGTTGTTTATTTGATGTACGAATTAAGGTTCCGAGTGACGAGCGATACTTGTATATTTTTGAAGGTTGATAACAGGCTTTGTAACATCCCTCACTGAAGTGTACCAGGGTGTCATGCGCGCGCGCACACACACACACACACACACACACACACACGCACACAGGGGTTCATACCTAGCTCGTATAGCATGGCTGTCGAGTGGCTCCAGCATATGTGCCACGCCGCCGACGTCAGAGCCCGCCTAGACCCGTGGGTCACGCTGGCTGTGCCATGACAAACTGCCTAAGAGTCCACTGTTCGCCAGCTTAGCGTACTATACGCGTGAGTGTGCCTTAGGCCAGTTTATGTCGTGTCCTATTGAGGTCTGACTTGGTAGTTTTAGAAACTACATGCACGGCCAATGGATGACATGGAATTTATAAAACGCGCCCCAGTTCTTTCGATGTAGACGCGTTAACTTTTAAAGTAGGTCAGTCAATTTTTCCCTTGTTCGCTTTTTATATACGAAGGAAACTGTCGAAGCTCCTAATGTCTCACCACTTCTGTATCTCCAATCAAGATTTCCATCAGGAGTGCGAGGTAAAGGGATAATTGAAAAATTAGGTTCACACAGAACGCTCACTTTCCTGTGCAATGTGAAAGACTGAGTGCACCCTCTCAGGATAACTGACGAGGGCTGAAGTCTCGTTCACTGCAGCAACACAGGGGAACACGTTAATTTATGGATAGAGCGTTTCCGCGATGTGTTTTACGAAAGGGTTATGTCGAATAAAAGAAACCAGAAGAAAGCTTCGAACTGGGCATCGTGCAGGAATGGCAGCAACGAATAGGCAAACTTATTGTCCGTAACACAAAGAGTGTAGCGTTCAAGTGCGTCTGACTTCAGTCGAGACCGTTCCTGACCATCTGATGTCACAGGAGCCGAGTACTATGTTACGTTATGAAAACGAACCGTGCAGCGCAAGCGTCAGATGGAAAATGATGCTGCTGCTAATGTCATTGCGTTGAAGTCAACCTGGCATGGGATGAACGGACGATGCGCAGCGAGGTCGTTGCCGCTGTGCGACATGAACTGGTGCGCGACGCATGTAGGAAGGAAGGGATGAACAGGAAGGATATATGTGATAAAATGCTTGTGTTTATTGCGCAATCGTAGTACACTGGTCAAGATTTGCAACATGCGAAATGCGCGCAGTAAAATATACTTAAAACATTGTAAACATGGCCTTAGCAGGCATGCCACTACAAATATCACATTACATTATCGCCGAGGCCATTACTGCTGGGAAGCCTGTGGTTCCGAGATTTACCGCGCTCTTGGGCGAACGGAGCGGGCATCAATAACAGTTGATCTCTCATGTTGCGAAGAAGCAGGTAGGGAAGCCTGGGAAAGAGTCATGCCCGGATGCCTGATTGTAGAGTCTGTCGCAGTTGCAACGACGATGTCTTCTGCCGTTATGACAGTCGGTGCCTCGTTAGCAGGAAGAATTCGTGACGTTGATTCAGAGGGCGGAGCTGAAGTGAACTGAGCTAATCGTACGGAGACTGCGCCCAGGGACACCGGAAACGTAGAGGCTGCAGACTTTTCCGGTACAGATGTAGGCACAGCACGTGTAGTAGATTCCGGGAAAAGCGGGGTGGGACCGTTGGTACTAGTCGATGTTGCGGTGGCCGAAGTTGCCTGCTCCCCATGTGCAGGTCCAAAAGGGGACACGTCCGTTAAAGTAACCAGTGCAGTGAAAGCGTCAGCACGCGCATCCAGGGAACCCAAGGCATGAGTCTTGAGGTCAAGACCGCTTGTAAAAGCACTAGTCGATAAAGTTGCACGAGCGGTCGTCTCGGTGGTTGTGTCTGTGACGGGAAAGGTTGACTCCGATAACGCTGCTTCAGTAGCCACTGAGACACGGTTTGTGGACGAAACCTCTTGAGGAATGGAAGCAGGCAGGTCAACCGAAGAGATTGTGGCAGCCGGGATAGTGAAGGGGTTGGCGCGCAGATTGAGGAGACCTAGGTCGGGCGTTGTAGAGTCAGCAGCGCCAGCCGGGGTTGTGGTAGATAAGGTAGCACGATTAGACATCACGGTTCTTGCCAAGGCGGACTCCGAGGCCGTCGTTGTAGTGCGAGCAAAATGGTCTGTTACAATGCTTTTCGACGGCACCTCTTCAGTGACGGAAGTAGGCAGATCGGCTGAAGAAGTTGTCGAAGGCGAGTTAGGAAAGGTGTCGGCACGCGCATGCTGGACGCCTAGAGTAGGAGCAGGGGCGCCCAGTGTGCTGACTAGTACAGGAGCGAGCGTCAACATGTTTGTCGTCGGGCGGGAACGAGTTGTCGCCGCGGGCACTGCGCTTGGAACTGCAGTTTTACGACTGGGTGCTGTGGTCGCATCACTAGGGACTGATGGACGAGCGGTCACCGAGGCAGTGCTCGCCGTGCGATGGTTGAGTTGTCCGATGACAGCCAGCTTCTTTTTGAAGACGGAATGGGGCACAGCGGCAGTGTGCTGGTGGGGGTGAATACCAGTGGCACTCTGATGTCTGTGAGCCGTGCGGTTCAGCCAAACAGAGGCGTTCTGTAGGAGGGCCACAACCGGGTTGACTACCTTGCCAAAGACATGACTAATGGAAGTAGCGATATGGCTACCGACGTGCTGGTTGCTAGAGGAGCCGGAGTGATGCGTCGGCGGTGCAGCAGGAGCCGTGGCATTAACAGGAACCTTGACGACGCGGCACATCAGTACTGGGACAGTGTTCACGTTCGATGCAATGGGCGCAGTCAAGGAATGAGACGCGGCAGAGTGGTGGTGGTTATTGCGCTGATGCGCGTGGTCCACTTGCTGCTGGTGAGCGTTGGAGAACGGACCCTGTACTTGATGTACTACATGCCCGTGGCCGGGGTGAGCATGACCAGCGTGCAAACCATGGTGAGCCGGCAAAGCGTGATCGGAGGGCCCGTGAGCCTGGACTGACATGCTGTAGCCATGATGGCCCGGTAGCTGTGCGGTGTGGCTGTGCACGAAGCCAAATGTTCGTGGGGCAAGATAGTGCGCCTGCATCGCGACCAGACGAAAGGCCAACAGTAATAGTGATACGGACTTCATCTTGACGGGGTGAAACAACCTGGAAAAATTGGAACGAAAAGAAATGCTATCGTGAATGCATGCACACAATTCACATACAAGAAGAAAGTACTTGAAACAGGGATGGTACACTATAGAATTGAACAGAAGCTCGTCGTACGCACCTTTCCGCTGCGCTGGTATTTCCAGGAATGGCGTATGCAACGATTTGGATGGCCTGTTTTATGTCGGGTTTAATACCCCTTAGTCGCACCCTATTGGCCGACCTTAGAAGCACGGTGGCGTCATCTGCCTCAAGAACAGCGCGAGTCGCTTTGTGCTCATGAAAAGTAAAGGCAAGTGATAAGAATTCAAGTTCTGGTAGATCGAAGCAATAAAAGCGCATGTAACGTCACGTGATCGGGAATCTGCACAAGTGCTGCACATGCACGTGCCAAGGCGCGGTACATTTTACTGAAATACGCTACCGCAAATGATTGCACTGATAGCTGTTGTGTTGACGATAAGCTTGGTGAACCATATAAGAAAGTGCTGAACGATCTTGCTTGCTGCAATAAGTGCTGTGACGTCACAGTCACTTTAGACGTTTGAGGTGAGGCAAGTAACAAACTCCACCAAAGATCCAGTCATCCCTTTCTGCCTTACTTTCAGTGTTTATGGTACTCCTAAGGATACATTAGAAAGAAAATATGAGGTCGGCCTTTATCTGAGCTTTCTGACAAGCTTGTGGCAGCACGCTTATACTTAACTAAGTACATGTATATGATTGCTTGTAATCGGCTGGATTTTGCAGTTATAATGTAATTTAGCAATTACTTGGTTTACACGGCAACCTTCTCTGCACTTCAGTTCCCTTTTTTTCAGTAAACAATTACATGTAAGCAATTTATGGACGGGGCAAGCTGCAACAAAGGACGCACCTTTGAGAACCTGAATTTGGCGAAAGCTACAGTAGAAGGCCCGAGATCTCGCCATGCAGCAGCCTCGCAAATGCGCATGTCCAGAGAGCCAAAACTGTTGTTCAATATTTGTTTCCTCATCGTAACGCTGCAGCAGATGCTGGCCGACAAATTGACCAGCTGCTCCTATGTATCGATAGCGAGGGCTACCTTGGACGTTATCGCCAGGAAATCACATAGTGACGATTTTTTTCAGCTTTTCATTGGCCCAACCGGGAGCGTCCTTTCCACGTCCCAGCACCAATGAAGCACTGCGCGTTATAACGTTATAGAGGGACCGATGCTGGGTGAGCACAATCTTGTGCGCAAGATTCGTATGCGTACACAGTGGTGTCCTATCCTCCAGCGCGCAAATCGAGAGAACTGGCTAAGCTCTCCGTCCCTCCTTTCCCATTTTTCCTCGTCGAGCATGTTTTCTGTGCCGATGCTTATGTCTTCACAATGAATAAGAGGGACGATGGCCAACGCATTTTTTTAGAAGCACCTGTTAGTGCAGACAAGCAATGTATGAAGGGCTGTAGTGGACGCACTGAAAGTACCAAGCCAGCTCGTTCTGTTTACGGTAGCTATCCAATGTTAATAACAGTTCGGAGGAAAGCAGCGTAAAACTTATCGATTACTATTATATACTTCTCTGATTACTTTTTGTGGCGCTTTAATTGGTAAATTTAATGCATCACATTTTAATTGTAATCTGTTATTGCTTTTCTGCAACGTGTACACGTCTGGCGGTCAGTAATGCGAGTGGAAAGGAACCAGACAACAGAAACGAAATGACGGTTATCGTAGTCAACGATAAAAAATTAACAGGAGTTAATCACCGAGCTATCACAAATATAGTAAGTGGGAGACGATTGAAATGGAGTGTCTATTTTATATCAATTATTGTTCTGAAATTTCGCGCAAAAGGTAACGGATTTCTTCAGCGTTTAACCTTGAGTGATATTTTCGTAATGACTGCAACGACGACCGAATTAGCGTAATGCAAATTATTATTATTATTATTATTATTATTATTATTATTAATATTGTTATTGAATCATACAAACACACAAAAGAAACAGGGAGGGAGCAAGCTGACGACTGCCACCAAGAGGGGCACAACGCCTGCCTACTCTTTCGGGAGGAGGGAATGAAAAGAGGAGAAAAGGAGAAGATAGGAAATAAAGAAATAGGAACGACAATACTAAGTGAAGAAATGACAGAGACACGGACAAAAGAAAGTAGGAACACGGAAAGAATGTCGATAAACGGGAGGCGAAATCAGTTTTCTGCATGAAACTTAGCAAGGCTCTAGGGGCCTGGTCGCGTTGAGCAACACTACGTCTCGGAAACAAAGAGTCATCAAGCGTCGTACACTTGAGCCAAATCAGTGCATATTCCTTAATTAGCAGTGCACGTTGTGTGACGAATGTGGGACACTCCAATATAGGGTGTTGAAGTGTCTCAGAGGAGCCACAGCACGTACACGATGGACTGTCCACACGTCCTTTACGATACAAACGTTCGCGCACCAACACAGAGCCAACTCTTAATTTCAATAATAGTGCTCTGTCACTACGAGGCAAGTCACGACCACAATCGCATGGAGGCAAGGAGCCGTTTACAACACGCTGGTGTGGCTGCTGCTTTAGGAGGTACCGGCGGATTAAGACACGGGCGTTGTCAATCATACAAGAAATTTCTGTGCAGTCACTCCCGTTGTGAACACAGGTTGAAGCGAGACGATCTGCCTCTTCGTTTCCAGCAATATCCACGTGTGAAGGTATCTACTGGGCAGTGAGGTACACTGCACGAGAAGAAATTTTGTCTGCGGACTCTTATACTGCGGAGAATTGGGCTATTGGCATACTTTCCCAGCAGCCTGCAAAGGGCAACACGGGAGTCTGTATGGATGACGTCCGTCGATGTAATAATTTCTTGCTGTACGTACTTCAAAGCAACATCAATCGCTGCCCGCTCCGCAATTGTTGGTGAGGATGGATGAGGTATTCGAAACACCCTTTTATGTCACTCGAAGGGCAGAAGAAAACTACGGCAGCACCGCAAGCGTCGCTGCTTACTGATACGTCCGTAAATACTTTAAGATGGTCTCCATATTTTTCAAATAAGTGCAGTTGGGCCAATTGGAATAGTGCCGAAACAGGCTGGTCAGGCTTTTTGTGTTTCTCGGAAATCGAAAGATGAATGGGGAGGGGGCATTTGTCGCTGTATTCCTTCGGAATCGTCAGTACGGTAGTATCGTTTCAACTGCCGGCAATGGCAACGAACAACGCTGGCATTGTATCACCAGGTATCGCCACAGATGATTTCCATTTGTTGGGCGTCAGACTCGTTCGCCACACTCCATTGTATTCGTCCAAGATAAGCTGATGAAAGACCTCATCGATGTTTCGTAGGGCTTGGTATGTGACACCGTCTTCGCCTGGGGTATTGCAGCGTTAAGAAGGGTTAAGAGCATAGCTTAGCTCCTCGAATGTAAAGTCTGCCTCATCCATCTCGCAAGCAGGACCATAGCAAGAGGTTACGGTACCGTGATTTGTCAGAGAATTAGGGTCACCGTTGGTGGTGTTTCTTGACATAGCAGATACGAAAAGGTCGACGAAATTTCCCGGCAGAATTTTCGGCGACTGGCCGGTCGTTATGCACAAAACAGCAGTTAGACTCATGCAGATCTCAGGAGTTCGGAGAACCTTCAGTATGACTCATACACTTCCGAAACCGCTTGCCATGCAGCGAACTACAAAGTGCGGCCCAGCTCTTTCGACGATGTCGTTTTGTGTGCCGCGGCATAGATGCATCTAGGCGACGTCCAATCAGGGCTTCGTTTAGAGCGCTGCACCCACGTGTAAGAGCGGCGTCGACAGGCGCGTAGCCTCAAGAGCTGAAGATCAGGGTTTGATTTATCTATGCGCCGCCATCGTCATACCATAGCTTGTTGTAGACACTCACTAACCAGTTTGAACAAATTAATTAATCTAACTATGGGGTTTGACGTGCCGAAACCACTTTCTTAATATGAGGCACGCCGTAGTGGAGGACTCCGAAAATTTTGACCACCTGGGGTTCTTTAACGTGCACCTAAATCTAAGTACACGGGTGTTTTCGCATTTCGCCCCAATCGAAATGCAGCCGCCGTGGCTGGGATTCGATCCGGCGACCTTGTGCTCAGCAGCACTACACCCTAGCCACTGAGCAACCACGGCGGTTCAGTTTGAACAGCTTGTCGTGTGATGGCGCCTTGGAAATAAGCTGAAGGAAGTTGTCCCAATTAGTCATAGCGTAGGCGGCAGTCTGGCGGCTAGGAGCATTTTCTGGAACGAACCAAATTGGTATGTGATCTGAGCTCCCTGGGTCAGCTTCACATGACCAGCCCAGGCGCACATCTTTCGTTGATATCGCAAGGTCGATGGTTGATTGTTCCTTTCCCCTGCCGAGAGATGTAGGTGAGCCATCATTGAGGGTTTGTAGATCATGTCTAACAATAAGTTCCTTCATCTCCATGCCACGGCTGTCTTGTAGACGAGAACACCAGCGAGGATGGTGAGCATTGAAGTCTCCGCACAGCACAAATGATGGGCCGCAACGAGAGAATAAGCATTCCAGTAATGTGGTGACAGAAGACCGCGTCGGTCGATAATGTATGCTTGCCACAGTCGTCGTTGTATGTCTGATATTTACAGCAACAGCGGAACATTAAAAATTGGCGTCGCAGATGTCCCCGGTGTCAATAACAGCGAAACGTAGATCAGATCGTACGTATAACGATGCTTTGGAAGCATTTCGTGGTTGTATGACTTCCGTGCACTGGAAAGTACCGAATACCGGCAATGTGCATAGAGTGTTGCTGTGGGCTCCTACGAAGCCTGGAAGTCTGAATTCTTTTTTCTTAAATTGGTTTCTTGAAGCGCTATAACATCTGGCGGAGTGTTCATTACGAGGAGCCGAAGGACCAGATCAGCATGCCGCGGTCGTAGAAACCTGACATTCCATTGCAGCAAAAATGGACGAGGCTTCCGACAAGTATTCATATTGTTTCTAGTGAAGGCCGTCGAGAACTGGAACGAGAGCTTCCAGAAGTTTCTCGGCGGCTAATGCTGCTGGTGTCTGACGACGGGCAATCAGATACCTAATGATGTTGACAAGCATCTTAAGAAGGTTGATAAGCTGGGCATGGTCGTTGACTGAGACCATTTTGGATACCTTATATAGAGGGTTTTCAGCTGTAGACGGGGCCTTGGCGGCAGCTGGCTCGCGCTCTATCAGAAGCATGATCTCGGTAGAGGCAGGTTCTGATGCTTTTGATGGAAGCGCCGGCCACGATGTCGCTGAGAGGCCGAAGTTCCGCTTGCGTCCTTCCCTCCAATGCACGGTGTCTGCGAACGTGCGGTGTCTGCGATGCACGGTGTCTTCGAACGTGCAGGTACATACTCATTTGTGGCATTTGCAGCCGCTGGTTGGGCGCTATTGCTACATGTCTTCTCTCGTGATGCCTTCTTTTAGCCTTCTTTTTCAGGTATTTTAGTTTTTCCTTCAATGTGGGACAGTCTTCGTCTGTTGCCAAGTGTTCGCCTTCGCAGTTACGGCAGCGAGATGTGGGACTGTCGCAAGAATTTACGTCGTGATCTTTGCCACATTTCGCACAGACCACAGCAGTTCTGCAGTAACCCTGCACATGACCAATCTTTATACATTTATGGCACTGTAAACGCCTTGGTACAAAATGTTGAACTGGGTATCACACCAATTTAGTCTTTATATGGCTAGGCAGCTTTTCACAGTCAAACAGTATCTTCGCACACTTTGACCAGCTGAGCCTTCGAGAGCTGATGATTTTGCATGGTGACGTGCAAACAATCATGCTTTTCAAAACGTCGTCTTCAAGTTCTAGGTCAACATTAGATATGACACCAGCTGTTACATTCGCTCCCTGTGATATATAAGGCCGTGTGTCGACACCACAGAGTTCATCATCATCAGCCTGGTTACGCCCACTGCAGGGCAAAGGCCTCCCCCATACTTCTCCAACAACCCCGGTCATGTACTAATTGCGGCCATGCCGTCCCTGCAAACTTCTTAATCTCATCCGCCCACCTAACTTTCTGCCGTCCCCTGCTACGCTTCCCTTCCCTTGGGATCCAGTCCGTAACCCTTAATGACCATCGGTTATCTTCCCTCCTCATTACATGTCCTGCCCATGCCCATTTCTTTTTCTTGATTTCAACTAAGATGTCATTAACTCGCGTTTGTTCCCTCAACCAATCTGCTCTTTTCTTATCCCTTAACGTTACACCTATCATTCTTCTTTCCATAGCTCGTTGCGTCGTCCTCAATTTGAGTAGAACCCTTTTCGTAAGCCTCCAGGTTTCTGCCCCGTAGGTGAGTACTGGTAAGACACAGCTATTATACACTTTTCTCTTGAGGGATAATGGCAACCTGCTGTTCATGATCTGAGAATGCCTGCCAAACGCACCCCAGCCCATTCTTATTCTTCTGATTATTTCCGTCTCATGATCCGGATCCGCCGTCACTACCTGCCCTAAGTAGATGTATTCCCTTACGACTTCCAGTGCCTCGCTGCCTATTGTAAATTGCTGTTCTCTTCCGAGACTGTTAAACATTACTTTAGTTTTCTGCAGATTAATTTTTAGACCCACTCTTCTGCTTTGCCTCTCCAGGTCAGTAAGCATGCATTGCAATTGGTCCCCTGAGTTACTAAGCAAGGCAATATCATCAGCGAATCGCAAGTTACTAAGGTATTCTCCATTAACTTTTATCCCCAATTCTTCCCAATCCAGGTCTCTGAATACCTCCTGTAAACACGCTGTGAATAGCATTGGAGAGATCGTATCTCCCTGCCTGACGCCTTTCTTTATTGGGATTTTGTTGCTTTCTTTATGGAGGACTACGGTGGCTGTGGAGCCGCTATAGATATTTTTCAGTATTTTTACATACGGCTCGTCTACACCCTGATTCCTTAATGCCTCCATGACTGCTGAGGTTTCGACAGAATCAAACGCTTCCTCATAATCAATGAAAGCTATATATAAGGGTTGGTTATATTCCGCACATTTCTCTATCACCTGATTGATAGTGTGAATATGATCTATTGTTGAGTAGCCTTTACGGAATCCTGCCTGGTCCTTTGCTTGACAGAAGTCTAAGGTGTTCCTGATTCTATTTGCGATTACCTTAGTAAATATTTTGTAGGCAACGGACAGTAAGCTGATCGGTCTATAATTTTTCAAGTCTTTGGCGTCCCCTTTCTTATGGATTAGGATTATGTTAGCGTTCTTCCAAGATTCCGGTACGCTCGACGTCATGAGGCATTGCGTATACAGGGTGGCCAGTTTCTCTAGAACAAGCTGCCCACCATCCTTCAACAAATCTGCTGTTACTTGATCCTCCCCAGCTGCCTTCCCCCTTTGCATTTCTCCCAAGGCTTTCTTTACTTCTTCCGGCGTTACCTTTGGGACTTCGAATTCCTCTAGACTATTTTCTCTTCCATTATCGTCGTGGGTGCCACTGGTACTGTATAAATCTCTATAGAACTCCTCAGCCACTTGAACTATCTCATCCATATTAGTAATGATATTGCCGGCTTTGTCTCTTAACGCATACATCTGATTCTTGCCAATTCCTAGTTTCTTCTTCACTGTTTTTAGGCTTCCGCCGTTCCTGAGAGCATGTTCAATTCTATCCATATTATACTTCCTTATGTCAGCTGTCTTACGCTTGTTGATTAACTTCGAAAGTTCTGCCAGTTCTATTCTAGCTGTAGGGTTAGAGGCTTTCATACATTGGCGTTTCTTGATCAGATCTTTCGTCGCCTGCGATAGTTTACTGGTATCCTGCCTAATCGAGTTACCACCGACTTCCATTGCACACTTCTTAATGATGCCCACAAGACTGTCGTTCATTGCTTCAACACTAAGGTCCTCTTCCTGAGTTAAAGCCGAATACCTGTTCTGTAGCTTGATCTGGAATTCCTCTATTTTCCCTCTTACCGCTAACTCATTGATCGGCTTCTTATGTACCAGTTTCTTCCGTTCCCTCCTCAGGTCTAGGCTAATTCGAGTTCTTACCATCCTGTGGTCACTGCAGCGCACCTTGCCGAGCACGTCCACATCTTGTATGATGCCAGGGTTAGCGCAGAGTATGAGGTCTATTTCATTTCTAGCCTCGCCGTTCGGGCTCCTCCACGTCCACTTTCGGCTATCCCGCTTGCGGAAGAAAGTATTCATTATCCTCATATTATTCTGTTCCGCAAACTCGACTAATAACTCCCCCCTGCTATTCCTAGTGCCTATGCCATATTCCCCCACTGCCTTGTCTCCAGCCTGCTTCTTGCCTACCTTGGCATTAAAGTCGCCCATTAGTATAGTGTATTTGGTTTTCACTCTACCCATCGCCGATTCCACGTCTTCATAGAAGCATTCGACTTCCTGGTCATCATGACTGGATGTAGGGGCGTAGACCTGTACAATCTTCATTTTGTACCTCTTATTAAGTTTAACAACAAGACCTGCCACCCTCTCGTTAATGCTATAGAATTCCTGTATGTTACCAGCTATATTCTTATTAATCAGGAATCCGACTCCTAGTTCTCTTCTTTCCTCTAGGCCGCGGTAGCACAGGACGTGCCCGCTTTTTAGCACTGTATATGCTTCTTTTGGCCTCCTAACTTCACTGAGCCCTATTATATCCCATTTACTGCCCTCTAATTCCTCCAATAGCACTGCTAGACTCGCCTCACTAGATAACGTTCTAGCGTTAAACGTTGCCAGATTCATATTCCAATGGCGGCCTGTCCGGAGCCAGTGATTCTTAGCACCACAGAGTTGAGACAGGCCAAATAGAGTTTGCACCGTATTCACATCTGTTGTCTCCACGGCGATGATATTTTTCCATGGGTTCACTCGAACCTATTGAATAAGACCAGGGGCCAGTTTGAAGAAAAAGTAGTGAAGTTTCTGTTTGGAGATGTCATTCAAGCTTACCACGACGTCGACAGGAACGAATGCTACTGTCGCAGTCACGATGCTGTTGTATATGATGGTCGCTTCGCTTGAGGACGATATCGAGGATTTCCGTCTTGAACGCCGATGCTTAGCTGGTATGAAGGTATCTGAGCCATCCGACCTCGCATCAGACTCGGAATCGCCAGCTTCTGATGCCCCTGAAGAGCTGAGGCGCTTCCTTATAGCGGTAGGCCTGTCCCTGCCACCAGACGGTTCCACCACCATCACCTCCATCGCAAGCTTTGCAGGGAGGGTCTTCCAGCAAAGCAGGAGCATCGAGAGCCACTACAAAGAGCACTGGGTGTTGCTGATGCACGACGAAGCACAAAATTAGAAAAAAACTTCGGCATCATAGAAACCACCAACCGAACGCAAGAACTTTATAACAAAACATGCATGCAAATGAACATGATTACAGGCAAAATTAATTTGTAGTATTGTTGCCCGTTTGCTTCAATCAATATTCATGGTGTAAAAAGACACAATTGCACGTTACTGGTTTATCACCTCTTTAAGTGTACCTGAACTGCTCATCGATAAACTGAATAATTCTTCCACCGGCTTATCATTTTACATTATACTACGCTAGTACATATCAATGTCACTCAATCTTGTTGGCCACGACATTAATTGCAACGAATCGTACAAAAAAGGCGTTTACTGCAAGGAGCTGTTAAATCCAGGAAATAGATCCATCCTGTTGAGCAAAAAATAAAACCTGTGGCTTGACGTGCAAAACCACGAAATGATCATGAGGCACTTTGTAGTTAGGCACGCTACAGATTATTTTTAACCAACTCTGGTTATTTGTAAAAATAACGTCGCCATGATTTATATCTCTCGAATTAATTAAAAATTGGTGCAGTGAAAAAAGATGTGAACAACTGGTATATACTAATTACGTATCCACAATAAGTAACCATTGATGACCATGGTTGGAACTTTTGACATAACCATTTTGGACACCGAGTTTAGTTCACTTGTTCTGACCTAACTGTCCTTCGACCATTTTATTGCATGCTTAGTCGACATCATCATCATCATCATCATCATCATCATCATCATCATCATCATCATCATCATCATCATCACCAGCAGCAGCAGCAGCAACATCAGCCTTATTTATGTCCATTGCAGGACGAAGGCCTCTTATTCCGATCTTCAATTACCTCTGTCCTGCGTCAACCGGTTCCAGCTAGCACTTGCGAAATTTCATCACCCCACCTAGTCTTCTGCCGTTCTCGACTGCTCTTCCCTTCTCTTGGCACCCATTCTGTAACCCTAATGGTCCACCGGTTATCTAACCTACGCATTACATGACCTCCCCAGCTCTATTTATTTCTCTTAATGTCAATTAGAATATCGGCTATCTCTGTTTGCTCTTTGATTCAGACCGCTCTCTTCCTGTCTCTTTGCGTTACGCCTAACATACGTCACTCAATCGCTCTTTGTGCGGTCCTTAACTTGTTCTTGAGCTTCTTTGTCACTCTCCAAGTTTCTGCCCGATATGTCAGCAGCGGTAGAACGCATTGATTGTACACCATTCTTTTTAATGATAATGGTAAGGTTTCAATCAGAATCTGACAAGGTCTGCCGAATGCGCTTCAACCCATTCTTATTCTTTTGTAAATTTTCTTCTCATTATCAGGGTCCTTCTTGAGTAATTGACCTAAGTAAACTTACTCCTTCACAGACTCTAGAGGCTGACTGGCGATCCTGAACTCTTGTTTCTTTGCATGGCTATTGATCACAATCTTTGTCTTCTGAATAATAACCTTCAGCCCCATTGTTATACTCTCTCTGTTAACGTCCTCAATCATTTGCCGTAATTCGTCCCCATTGTGGCATAGCAGCACAACGTCGTCTGCAAACCGAAGGTTGCTGAGATATTCGCCGTTGATCCTTACTCCTAAGCCTTTTATAGTATTATAGCTTGAATACTTATTCCAAGCACGCAGGTTATAGCATTGGAGAGATTGTGTCTCCTTGTCTGACCCCTTCCTTTATAGCTTACTTCATACTTTCCTTGTGTAGAATTAAGGTAACTGTATAATCTCTGTAGATACTTTCCAAGATATCTACCTAAGCGTGCTCCTTGATAACGTAATGCCTCTGTGACTGCTGTTATCTCGACTGAATCATATGCCTTTTCATAATCTATGAAAACCATATACAGAGGCTGGTTGTACTCTGTATTCGGCCACCACCTACCAAATGATCTCTACAATTCACCCACGGCCCTCAGTCTCCAGCAGCTGCGGAGCACCTGACCAAGGCAGCGGTCAGACCTAAAACGCAGCAGAGGGTGCTAAGAATCTCTGGGTCCGGACAGGCCGCCAATGGAAACTGACCCTTGCAACGTTTAACACCAGAACCTTCTCGAGTGAGGCTAGCTTAGCAGGTCTCTTTGAGGAACTATCAGACATTGTTTGGGGATATTATTGGCCTTAGTGAGATTGGGATAACTGGTGAGGCTTATACATTGCTGAATAACGGACATGTCATCTGCTATAGAGGTCTCCCAGATAAGAAGCAATATGGTGTAGAATTCCTAATCCATAAGAACATAGCGGGCAACATTGACGAATTCTACAGCATTAATGAGAGGGTAGCTGTAGTCGTAATCAAACTTAATAAGAGGTTCAGTTCAGTTCAGTTTATTTCCAACAAAATGTTGGGGGTCCTCCAGGCAAAAAAGTTGTCATAGACAACTTGAGTGGGCCTGGGGACCATACAGACAGCAGGCAAAGTGATACATATACAAAAGAACAGTTTGAAAGACTTTACATCACAGGGTATTTTCAAATAGTGAAAATAATATACAATGCAAGAAAAAAATTAAATACAGATATGGCAACTACGAACATAAAATAAAAACATAGAAACATGAAAAAATAAATATGCACTTGTGTTAAAGGGTTCTTCACTCATACAACAAAAAACGTCTTATTTGCGACTTGAACTTGTAGAGTTTCATGCTGAAATTTATTTGGGAATTCACACGCTTTATTAATGCGGGTATTTGATTAGCGAGCGCCGTCCTTCCAAAATTTGTACGTGTTCGTGGTGTTGTAATCCGTTCGTTACGCAGTGCATAACGAGCTGACGTTGTGTGTGCTGAATGTAACAGGTTATGTTTATGTATATGCAGCAGGAGTTTGCAGTCATATATTTTACTCGCTTTGAGCAAATTGGGTTTAATAAACAAAGGATTAGTTGGTAGATCTTTGGGTTCACCATGATAATTCTCAAGAACCCTCAGCACTTTCTTCTGTAATACCTCCAGTTTGTTATAATTCGTAGTCGTTGTAGTGCCCCAAACTAATGTGCAGTAGGATAAACGGGAGTAGAAGTGGGCATAATATATCGCTTTCTTTAGCTGCAGAGGAATGAAATCTGATAATTTGAATAATAAACCAACTGTTCTGCTTAGTTCTGAGGTTAATTTGTTTAGGTGTGTATTCCACGGCATACCTTCTTCAAACCACACACCTAGAAATTTCTGACATTTTACGCCTGCTATGACGGTGTCCTGGAATGTCAGCGTGAGTTCACTGTCACGTGTTTTGTTGGTGGGTTTGAACAAGACGTAGTTAGTTTTTTTTAGGTTCAAAGCAAATTTATTTGCATGAAGCCAGCTATCAAGCTGCATTAGGTAGTCGTTAATCGTGTTCTGAAGGTCACTAAGTGTACGCGCAGAAAAGAAATATATTGGTATCATCTGCGTAAATTACTAACTTTGGGGAGTTAGGTATATCAAATATATCGTTTATGTAAAGTATAAATAACAAGGGCCCTAGAATCGACCCCTGAGGTACTCCTTGTTTTACTGTAGTAGTTGGGGAAATAATATTACCAATTTTTATACACTGTTTTCTGTGGGAAAGATAATTTTTTAAAAGATCTAAGGCAACGCCACGAATGACACAAGTGAAGAGTAAAGGTAGTACAAGCCTACGCTACAACATGCCGTCACGATGATGATGAAGTAGATCAGTTTTACGAAGATGTTGAATTAGCGATGAGAAAAGTGCAAGCTCAGCAAACTGTAGTAATGGGCGACTTCAATGCTAAAGTGGAGAAAAAGCAGGCTGGTGAACACGCAATTGGCTACTACTGCGTTGACTCTACGAACGCCGGAGCAGAGACGCTGGTAGAATTCGTAGAAAGGAATAAACTTCGAATAATGAACACCTTTTTCAGGAAGTGTAGCAAGAGAAAGTGAACTTGGAAGAGCCCTAATGGTGAAACAAGAAATGAAATTGATTTCATACTTTCTGCGGATACCAGCATAGTGAAGAATGTCAATTTAAAGGTAGGGTAAAGTGTAGTGATCATGGGTTAGTAAGGGCTAGGATTCACCTCAATTTGAAAAGAGAAAGAGTAAAATTGGTAAAGAGAAAACAGGTCAACCTAGAAACCGTAAGGGTAAAACGAGACAAATTCAGCCTGGTACTTGCAAACAAATATGCAGCCTTACAACAGAGATATGAAGATGACATAGAGGCAATAAAATGAAACCGTAAATAGGCTGGCTTCAGAGGCAGCCATAGAAGTGGGAGGCAAGGCTCCAAGGCACACAGTAGGCAAGCTCTCCCAAGTAACAAAGGACCTACTAAAGAAACGAGAAAGAATGCGAGTGGCCAACTCAAGAGATAAGATAGAATTCGCGGAACTATCAAAACTGATCAAAAAAGCGAAAATAAGGGATATTCGAAAGTATCACGTGAAAAAGACTGAAGAAGCCGTAAAAAATGGACGCAGCCTGAAATCAGTGAGAAATAAACTTGGCATAGGACAAACCAAGATGAGTGCACTGAAAGATAAGCAGGGTAATATCATCAGCAATCTCGAAAATATACTAAAAGCAGCGGAAGTATTCTATACTGACCTTTACAGTACCGAGAGGAGTCACGATAGCTCAATTATACATATTTAAAACAGCGCCAAAAAACACGGACAAGGGAGGACACAGGACGAGCGCTGACTGCCAACAACACCTTTATTGGAGCCTGCGCAAATATATACAGTTCGCAACAGGCATAAAGAGAGTGAAAGAAGGGGAGGGGAATGTCATTTTTAATGTCAATGTTTAATGTTAATGTTAATGTCAATGTTAATGTCAATGTTAATGTCAATGTTTAATGTCCTTGACGCATGCGCAGCAGTAGTTGAACGACGATGACTCGCCTTCCCCTCCCCTTCTTTCACTCTCTTTATGCCTGTTGCGAACTGTATATATTTGCGCAGGCTCCAATAAAGGTGTTGTTGGCAGTCAGCGCTCGTCCTGTGTCCTCCCTTGTCCGTGTTTTTTGGCGCTGTTTTAAATATGAATGATCCGTACCAACTAGCTCGCACCCAAACCCTTCTGAGCTCAATTATAAACAGTAATGAACACGATACAGAAACTCCTCCTATATCTAGCGATGAGGTCAGAAGGGCCTTGCAAGGCATGAAACGAGGAAGAGCGGCAGGAGAAGACGGAATAATAGTCGAATTAATCAAGATGGAGGAGACATAATGCTTGGAAAACTGGCGGATCTTAATACGAAGTGTCTATCGACCGCAAGGGTCCCAGAAAACAGGAAGTATGCAAACGTTATACTAATCCACAAAAAGGGAAACGTTAGAGAATTCAGGAATTATAGACCCATTAGCTTACTCTCAGTCTTATATAAAACATTCACCAAAATAATCTCCAATAGAATAACGTCAACAGTGGAATTTATTCAACCAAGGGAAAAAGCTGGCTTTAGGAAGGGATACTCTACAATCGACCACATCCATGTCATAAATCAGATAATTGAGAAATCCGTAGAGTACAATAAGCCTCTCTATATGGCTTTCATAGATTACGAAAAAGCAATTGATTCAGTAGAGATACCAGCAGTCATAGAGGCATTACGTAATCATTGAGTACAGAAGGCTTACGTAAATACCTTGTAAACTATCTACAGATGTTCCACAGCCAGCTTAATTCTGCACAAGAAAAGCAGGAGGAAACCTATAAAGAAAGAGGTCAGACAGGGAAACACAATCTCTCCAATGTTATTCACTGCGTGCTTGGAAGAAGTACTCAAGCTATTAAACTGGGAAGGCTTTGGAGTAAGGATCGACGGCGAATATCTCAGCAACCTTCGATTTGCCGACGACATTGTTCTATTCAGCAACAATGCAGACGAGTTACAACAAATGATTAAGGACCTAAACACAGAGAGTGTAAGAGTGGGGTTGAAGATTAATATGCAGAAGAGAAAGATAATGATGAATAACCGGGCAAGGGAATGAGAGTGCAGGATAGCCAGTCAGCCTCTAGGGTCTGTGAAGAAGTACGTTTACCTAGGTCAACTAATCACAGACACCCTGATCATGAGAAGGAAATTCACAGAAGAATAAAAATGGTTTGGAGCGAATGCAACAGACATTGTCAGATCCTGACTGGAAGCTTACAATTATCACTAAAAAGAAAACAGTACAATCAGTGCATTATACCAGTGCTGACGTACGGGACGTACGGGGCAGAAACTTGGAGACTGACAAAGAACCGCACAGAGAGTGATGGAACGAAGAATGTTAGGTGTAATGTTAAGAGACAGGAAGAGAACGGTATGGATCAGAGAGCAAATGGGTACAGACGATATTCTGATTGACATCAAGAGCAAAAATTGTAGCTTGGCAGGTCAAGTAATGCACCGGTTAGATAACCGGTGGACCATTAGGATTATAGAATGGCTTCTAAGAGAAGGGAAACGCAGTCGAATACGGCAGAAGGCTAGGTGGAGCTATGAAATTAGGAATTTTGCGGGCGCTAGTTGGAATCGGTTGGCGCAGGACAGGGGTAATTGGAGATCGCAAGGAGAGGCCTTCGTCCTGCAGCGGACATAAAACAGGCTGACGACGATGATGATGATGATCATTGTACTCTGCGGATGTCGCGATTACCTGATTGATGACATGGATGTGACCCATTGTAGAGTATCCCTTCCTAAAACCTGCATTTTCCCTTGGTTGACTAAAGTCCAGTGTTGTCCTTATTCTATTGGGGATTATCTTGGTGAATACTTTATATAATACTGCAAGTAAGCTAATGGGCCTATAATTTTTTAATTCTTTTATGTCTCCCTTTTTGCGGGTGAGTATAACTTTGGCATTCTTCTAATTGTTTGGGACCCTTGAAGTCGTGAGACAGTTCGCGTAAAGGGCCGCCAGCTTCTCAAGCATAATGTCTCCTCCATCTTTAATTAATTCGACTGGTAGTCCATCTTCTCCTGCCGCTTTTCCCTGTTTCGTGTCTTTCAAGGACGTTCTAACCTCAGCGCTGGTTATAAAAGGAGCCTCTGCAACCTGTTTATTACTACTTCGAATGGAGGTATCGGGGCTGCTTTGGGTACCGTACACGTCAGTATAGAATTTTTCAGTTAGCTTTACTATATCTTCGAGAGAGAGAGAGAGAAATAAAGAGGAAAGGGGAAAGGCAGGGAGGTTAACCAGATGGGAAGATCCTGTTTGCTACCCTACGCTGGGGAGAGAAGGGAGGGGAAGGTAACGTGATAGCAAAGTAGAGATAAAGAAAGAAAGGAGCGTACACATACAATCACAATGTCTCACTGTCACCGCATACCGTCACCGCGCAGCACAGTAGCACTTGCCCCACTATAAACATCTGTTCAGGCTAGAGTCGCTTGTCCAATTCTGTTGGCCTTAAATACTGCGACAGTGCCCTCGTCGCCCTTCGCTGCGATGACTTTTGATATCGGCATTCTAAAATAAGCTCCTGTGTTAGAGGTCTTTGTTCAAAGCGCGCTATCGCGATTGCGAGCGATCGTCTCTGTAAATTGTAGCGAGGACAGTCCCAGAAAAGGTGTTGAAGAGTCTCCTTGCTACCACAGTCACCACACGAGGTGTGGTCGCCCCATTCGATTCGGAATGAGAAAGACTGTGGAGGCCACCCCTAGCCTAATTCGACAAAGCAGAGTAGCTTCGCGACGGCAGAGCGCAGCTGGAATGCAAAGGCATAAAGAGGAGTCTAGGATGTGCAGCCGGTTGCTTTGAAAGTTTCTTGCGTTCCACAAGGAGAACATGGTATCACGGGTGGGCATTTGAAGTTTTCTAGCGGCATCTTTCGTTGATAACGGTATCCGCTCCTCTTCGTCGCCTTGAAGAGCCGATCGAGCAGTGTTATCGGCGTGTTCGTTCCCTATGATGCCGCAGTAACTTGGAAGCCACAAAAATGTCACGTGGTGTGCATTCTCAGTCAAGATATAGAATAGTTCTCTAATCTCGAATATCAGTTGTTCGTGTGATCCACGCCGCTGGGCTGATAGCAATGACTGCAGTGCTGCCTTCGAGTCGCTGAATATTGACCATCTTTGATGTTGTTCTTGGCTGACGATACGGAGTGCAGCGCGAAGAGTTGAAAGTTCTGCAGCCGTCGGTGTCGTTGGGTGACACGTCTTGAAACTGATGGCTTTCGCTGGGAAAACCACGGCTCCAGAGGAACACTGGGGAGTTGCCGATTCATCAGTATAACTATATACGTGGTAGGCGTACCTCTCGTGCAAAGAAGCAGAGTTAGTTGTTTAAGAGCAGCTGATGACAGCTCAGACTTTCCCTGATTCCTGGTACGGTGAGGTCCACTGGAGGACGAGGCAAACACCATGAAGGAATGGATGGCTCAGTTGCGGGGAGCGAAGCCTATTACAAGGCGGGCGTAATAATCCTAAATCGTAGTATCAAATTATGCCTGCGGCCTTTCTGAGAGTAGTGTTGCCAGATGATGGGAACGGGCACGGCAAAGTGCCTGAGAACTCTTAACACTTGTACCGCAATGTGTGTTTGTATGGGCTGGTCCCGGGTGATTCCATTAGTCGCCATTGTTGATGTGCATTTTGGCAAACCAAGACAAACCTTAGAGCCCCAGCTTGCATAGCCTGTAGAACACGAAGATTTGTCTGGCAAGTGTTGGTCAGTACGGTCAAACTGTCTCAAGAAGCCCCCCAAAAAAGAGCCCTGTACAATTCTAACATTGCATGCACTGACATTCCCAAAGTCTTTCCGCCCGGAAACTTGAAAAGCTGGGAGATTGCTGTCAGTCGTTGTTTCAAGTAGGTCACGTGCGAGCTCCATGAGAGATCTCCATGAATGATTATGCCAATAAATCTGTGAATCTTCTCATAAGAAATTATCTGGCCATTTATTGAGATGGCGTGAGGTGTCATTGGTTTGCGAATGAATGCCATCAGTGCACATTTGTCTGACGAGATTTCAAGACTTTGGTTGTGGAGGTGTACAGCTGTCAGAGCAGCAGATCGAATATCAGAGCATTCTGTCTGATCTCTTGAGTTGGACACTAATTCTTTGTCATTTCTTTATTAGGTCCTTTGTTATTTGGGAGAGCTTGTATGTTGTAAATATTTCCTCAGAAACTCACGCATCGCTTTCACTACATTACGCAAGTGCTCTGCGTTTCTTTGGCGAGGTTGTTATCGGTTGGACGTCAGAGTACCAGGAGGTTTTTTGTTATTAGTTACAGAAATAGATTCAATGACTATGTTTTTTTTACATTTAGAACGGTAATATCGTCCATATACTGTAATATTGTTAATGTTTCTTGTTTTTTTAAACTGCAGCTATTTTTATGTTTAAGTTTTTATGTCATCTTATTCACGGCAATACACGTGTAACTATTTCTGTGTAAACACAACATGCAATAGAGCCCCTTTGACACTGAAGTTGGGTTAAAAAAGTTATTTTCTCTGCAGTGCATTAAACTATATGCTACCTCGAAATACTCCCTCTTTCACATCTTCCAAGAACGCTAGAGCGTGTGCTGTCAGCCAACCAATGCTCGCATTAAGGGTAAGTATGTACGGCTATGAATGGGTAATACTTCTTCATGGCCTACTTAATCGGCAATAGTTTTCTTCGAAAAATTTTGTAATCGAAAGTAGACTTGGTAAGCATCAAGAGTGTGTTGTAGTGGTTATGTCAATAGAATGACACGTGTGGATGAATGCGCATTGCATTTTTCCAAACACATTGCTGTAGAGTTCCAATGGGTGCATAAATGTGCTCGTGAAAACATAGAGTTCTTTCAGAATATAGTCATACTTAACACTTGGTCAGAGAATGTCATACAGGTTACGTCAATAAAGCGACCGGAGTTCACGAATATGTGTTCTCCTGTAGTCCTTTTTTAAGGGAGCTCCCCATTCAGTGGCATGGCTGTCCCGTACCCGCTACCGACAGGTGGCGCTAGCGGTATATGTCCCTGGATTTTTGGACGTACGAGTTATACGTGCAGTGTGGTGGCCATGAAGGTGGAGTGATACAAACAAGCACATTGGAACTTGCGTCTGTAGCGTGTCTAAGCACCTTTCCTGCGCTTTTGTAGCTCTACAACTTCTGCAAAGAAATGAAGAATAGGTATGTGCTTCAAATGTTCTGTAACCAAACGACGAATTGTATTCCCGTGAAGGAAGTTATAAGCTAAACGAAGAACTATTCACTCGAGAATACCTTATAAAGGCTTCGTACGCCTGGACGCTTATCGGTTTTGTGCTTATACTTCCCGTGGCTGGTGCGGACTTTCGACTGCAGCGACGTTTGCTCCTTTGCGAACATCCTTTTATCTTGGTCCCGCCTTCCCATAATCGTTATCTTTTCATCACTTTACTCTTCGCGCCTGCTCAGTGGCTGGCAGAGAATGACGCATCACGCCGACTTCTCGACCTTGTTCCTAGTCAAATATTTCCCGCTCCTGCTACATCGCAAGACGCCAAAAACGTAAGCACCAAGTTATTTAATGGACGTTGATAGTCTAGCTTAGAAGTTTTAAGAAAACAATACATATCAGCCGAAGCGACGCCGACATAAAGGGGAAATACAGAAAGAAAGTATTTGATTCTGTGTCTCCTGGGCACTATGCCATTTTCGAGAAGTGACGTAATTAACAGTAGTTCGAAAACTAAATCCACGAAACCGCGTTTACGTCTTGCATGTTTTCAATGAACAGGGTGCATCCGCCGGTTGTTTGCTATAGGTAGAGTACTATAGGTAGGGAAAAGGAATTTAACATAATTTGTTCCAGTGAGCGGAGGCCGAAGAGCGAAAATGAGAGGTCATTTAATTTCCCGGGTTAGTTACCCCTTAAATCATATCTGTTCGCAACATGTGACTGAAGCTAGCTATCTCCTTATTATTGACAGGTAACACTGAATTAGAGAAGAAACGTACAAGCACGCAAAAAAACGTTGCGGAATCTGCAATAAACGCTGTGACGTCATAGTCACCTTAGGTGTTTTAACCGAAAGAACCAAACGAACACCGGTCCTCTAATCACTCCTGTTTGCCTTATGTTCAATGTTTCGGTCACTTATAAGAATGTGTTATAAAGGCAAGATGAGGTCGCCCTGAATGAGAGGTCGGGAACCAATGGGTCGCCGAGGAGCGCCCGACCGAGAGGACCAGAGTAGTAGGCTTCTATAACATTACGCGTGCTGTGCTTGCGCATCGAGCACGCGGCGCCCAACCTTATTTTCGTTGTCTTTCGCATCCGGAAACAAGGCGCCGGCCGAGAGCGCCGACCTTAGCCTCCCCGCGACGTGACGTCGGTAGGCGCTACGGTACCTAATCAGCTAGTGGGCAGTAGCGTGAGTGGAAAGGAACAAGACAAAAGAAATACAATGACAATTATGGGTGGACAATGAGAAAAAACTATTAACAGCAGTGACGCATCGAGCTATCAGACGCATACTGAATGGTAGAAATGTGAAATGGAGTGCTCTTGTGTCAATGAATGTCCTCGAACTTGAATGAAAACTAACAAATTCTGTCAGCGTTCACTTTTTTGTGAAATGTTCATAATTACTGTAATGATGTCGGAATTTATGTTGTTGAACTTGACTTTTTAACGAGGAATGGTTGACATTTCGTTTTGAGGAATTGTCGTAACGCGACAGTAAAACGTGTGTTCTACGATGTAGTAGCAGCTTTACTGGAGATTCACAAATACAAGTACAGATATCGGCGCCGTCTTTTATTAGTTACAGCTTAGCTCGAAGGGTGACGCAATGGCAGTGACAGCAAGCGCTCGAGACCTGTGCTGCTGCGCAGCGTAAATGTCACCCCAGAGGCTACCAGGTGTCGTAGGTATATCCGAAGCTATAGAGAGTTCGTATGCGCCGAAACTGCGCCGTTAGAGCTCCGGTGGAAACGCATGTGCGTGCCCATGCACATATTTCTTCTTTTTTTTTTCTACCTTCACAAATCAGAAGTGTCATAGTATGTATCTTTTTTTTTCGTCGTCTAGTATTTCTTCACGTTAGTCTTTTCCCTCGTTAACCTGCTTAGTTTAGTGAAATCATTTCACCATTTTTTTTCTTTTCCTGTCTGTCTATAATACAGATGTAATCATATTACCAAGACGCCACAAACAAAGACACCAAGAACAACACAGGGAAACTAGCTGCACTTAATATTTGAATTTAAGAAATGATAAATTAATGGAAATTAAGATCTCATTCTCACTCATTGTACTTTCATTGTAAGAATATTGTAATCGTATTTATAATAGTAATGTATTAGAATTTGGGTTATTCTTAATTATATTTGCCCACAGTATACGCCCACCTGCTATGAAACCCTGGGATAGGCAATGCATTCAAATAAATAAATAAATAAATAAATGTCCAAATGTGAGGAGACGTCTGTTCGGCGAGCGCGCTTATCGAGGCGTATCTCCAGTTACTCACGCTGTACCTAGAGTCCTATTCTATTAATAACAAGTATCAGGGCTTGCGATCATCCTGTGAAATCACACTCATTACAATTACAATTCCGCTGAGGTTACAACAAGAATGAAGCCACACAATTGTTCATTGCAATGCTGCGAGCTGTTCGTATTTCTGTAATGTGCAAACACAGTTACACAACGAATAACAGTGTACCAACTCGTTCATCTTTATTTCCTGCCATAGTGGGTACATTAGTACAAACTAAAATAACTTTTATTTCAATTGAAATGTAATTTATTTGGGTTGTTGAACTATCCGCAGCTTAAGTTTCCCTTCTGCTTATCAAAACCGAAACTATGGACTTCACATTAAGTTTCCAGCTCTTAAATTAGTGCTATGAGGCGTAAAGTTCAGCGCAGCATGTATGACAGGTCGGTCAATGCGAAACAACGAAACACCAAATGTGGGCATAGATCATTACCGAACCAGGACTGGCCGCCGCCAGGAGCCGCCGAAGCCGCAGCGTGGCTCGCATAGCCGCGGCTTTCCGGTCTTCTGCAGCTAAAGTCCGCACCGACTGGGCTATAGCAGACCGCGAGTGCGCTGCACTATGTGCGCCGCTGTCTGTGGCCCATCGGGCGCCTTTTCGCTGCCTGCTTTGCCTAGTGTTTTTGAAGCATTGACGCATATGGTTGTTAGATGAGAGGCCCAGGAAAGATCTGGTGCGAGATTAAAAACTAGATGTTTGTACAGTGAAGCTTCCATTACTGCATCCGTATATATATAATAAGAAAAATTTGATTTATGGTGTTTCCGTGTGAAAGTCATTACTTTACATTTAAATGAATTAAGTGTCATTTGCCAGGTGTTGCACCAGCAGTCGCTGATGCGTTGAAGGTCACCTTGAAGAATAAGATGGCCCTCAAAGCTGGTAATTGGTCGGTTTATTATACAGCCATCGTAAAAAATTCGGGTGCAAGAAGAGATATTGTTGGATGATGTAGATTAGAAAAAGCAATGGTCCTAATACACTGCCTTGCGGTACGCTGGAAGTTACGTAGTAGGTGAGAAGTGATGCAAAATTGTTCACAACGGTAAAATGCTGACGATTAGTTAGAAAGTTAGCGTTAAACAGTTTAATTTGAGAGCAGTTAATTTGGAAATTAAACGGAAGTGATTCCCATGGTCGAAAGCCTTAGAAAAGTCGACAAAGATACAATTTGTACGTACGTCTGTAGTGAACTCTAATAACTGTGTCTCGCACGATAAACCTTTCCTGAAGCCTTGCTGGTTAGCAAAGAAAAAATTATTCGATTCAAGATGTTGATGTGTATGAGATGCTATAATATGCTCGAGCATTTCGCAGCATGTGCACGTTAAAGATATTGGACGGTAGTTCTCAGGAGAAATTTTGCTGCCACTTTTGTACGCAGGTACTACTTTAGCAATTTTCCAATCATAAGGGAGCTGGCCGGATGATAATGACTGGCGAAAAATATAGTACAAGATATTGCTAGTTATCGAAGTTGTATTTTTTTACAACTTTTAGTTAATATTATCGACGCCTGAAGCGCTAGATATTTTAACGTTATTAATGAGACATGCGATACCATATTCAGTAATATCGATGGCACCCATGTACTGCGAGTTGAACTCAGTGACTTCAGGAATGAGTGAAAGCTCTTCATTTGTGAATATCGATTAAAAAAAACATGTTAGAGACCGCGGGGCATTCACTATCAGGAAGCGAAACTTAATTTTCACCATCTAAGGAAATATGGTGCGAACCGTGATCAGGTGATATTGCGTGCCAGAACTTTTGGGGGTTGGACTTAAGAAGGGAGGGTAGATTGGGAAAATAGTAGTTATCTTTTGCCTGAGCAGTAAGATTTCAAGCATAGACTATATCTTTCCTAAACCGTCGGCGAGCCAGTGTGCTTTGCATTCGTGCATAAACGTTTCTTCTTATTCCTTAACCTTCGAAGGTATTGGGTAAACCATGGGTTGGTTTTATCACCTGATATTTTGATTAGCAGGATATACTTTTCTACTAATGCGCAGACATTTTTTCTCTAAAAGAGGCCAGTTTTCATTAAATAACCGATCAGAAAACAAAGGTAATAAAGTGTGCGAAAGAAACATCTCAAGTTCCTCGTTTATTTTGTGGTAGTCGCCATTGTTATAGTCACGGATAGTTTTCTTAGTGAAGTTTGTAGACTGCAAGGGGGCATTAAGAGTAAGTTGAAGCAACTTGTGGTCACTCAAGTCTTCTGAGTAAGTGATTTCAGCAAATGTTTCAGGGGCGCTAGTAAGAACTAAGTAAGATGTTATCGCCGCTTGTGGGTCGGGCAACCACTCGGAATAAATTACAATCTAACGTTGAAGAAATGAATTCGGTTGTTGATCGACAGGATGATGATAGTGTATTCCAATCTATCAGTGGGAAATTGAAGTCTCCAAAGAGCTAAGTGATATGAGCCTGACAGATGTTCATTGCTTTTGTAATGCTACTGCGCAGTTCAACGAGAAAGCTCTGATTCGAATCGGGTGGGCGATAGCCGCCTCCAATTGACACTTTGTGGTTACTGGTTAGGCATTGTGCCCATATGATCTCAATACACGAATCGATGCTAATGACATACCCGCCGTGGTTGCTTAGTGGCTATGGCGTTGGGCTACTGAGAACGAGGTCGCGGGATCGAATCCCGGCCACGGCGGCCGCATTTCGATGGAGGCGAAATGCGAAAGACACCCGTGTGTTTAGATTTAGGTGCACGGTAAAGAAACCCAAGTGGTCAAAATTTCCGGAGCCTTCCACTACGGCGTGCCTCATAATCAAAAAGCAGTTTTGGCCCGTAAAACCTCATAATTTATTGTTAATGACATGTGATCTAATAGTTATTTTGATACCGAAGAATGCGCCACCACCTCTTTTTCCAATGTGGTCACACCTGTATATGTTAAAATAATTATCGCGAGGGAAGATTTCATTATCGGTTATTGCGGGATTTAGCCACATTGCATTGAAAACAACGATATCAAAATTGCAGTCATCAAGAAACGAGGCAACATGGTCGCGCTTTGGTAGCAGGCTTCTAATATTTGGGAATGGTAGTGATAATGATGGCGCGGTTATATATAGGGGACTCGGACCTTCGACCGATCGGATCGCGTGGTATGGTTTGTAGCTATCTGCTACAATATACTGCAGCTTTACTGGGGTTGTCCAAAACATAATTTGCATGCTCAATGCGCAATCGGTCAAGTGAAAGGCTAAAAGGCTTGGCTTTTCCCTTAGCAAATGCAATCAAGTGCCTTCTTGCTTCTCGAGTAGTTGGTGAAAATCTTCGCGGAAAGAGAAGCTAGATCCTTTAAGTTTTCGGGCAGAAGACAGAATGCTCCATTTGTCTGTAAAAAAGGATGATTTTAGCTATAACAGGCCTTTTCTTGTCTTCCGGAAGCTTTCCTATCCCATGGACCATCAATTCAATGTGTTATGAGTTATCGTAGATATGTTCGAGAAAATGGCCTTGGCTGAATGTGCAGAGTCATTTCAATACCAACACAACACTGACTTCACTTTGTTCTAAAGGCGTGTTTCACTTCCGACTTTATCGATTTCACTTTCCCGCTATTTCTAATTAAGAGCTACACTATTGTTTTCGGCAGGAGCAATAACAGCAGATATTTCATATTCGCACCTTGTAGCACGTGACGGTCAAGAACAGAGTAGCAAAAATAAAGTGACATTCAAAGCATGACGATAGCGACAAACACATCCGGCGATCGTTGACAATCTGATCAGCGGGTCAAGCGCATCGGCTTTGATACATGACTCGTCGAATGTTCCAGAGCAGTCGCTGGTGCCCGCGTGTCTTCCAGAGAGTACTACGCAATTCGCGTCGCGCATACAATCAGATTATGCAAAGTTCGATGACAGCAGACAAGGGATAGAACCATGGATAACATTCGATAAACTTTCGATATCTGCAGACGCGCCGCTGCCGGGGCTGCTTAGGGGCTATGATGGGCTACTGAGCACGAGGTCGCGGGATCGCATCCCGGCCACGGCGGCCACATTTCGGTGGGGTAAAAACGTCCCTGAACTTAGATTTAGGTACACATTAAAGAACTCCTGGTGGTGACATTATTCCGGAGCACCATTCTACGCCTTGCCTCATAATCAAATCGTCATTTTGGCACGGACAACCATATAATTTAATAGAGGTGCGTCCTGCGCTGAGTAATAATTTTTAACGTTTCTTAGCCGGGAAAAAGCGGTCACCGGACGAAGATAATGGACGTGTGACAATGTTTCAAGGAAATTAGGGACACTTTTTGGTGATGTGTACCTAAAATTTGAACTGTTTAGGTAGCTTATATATATGTATATATATATATATATACACACACACACACACACACACACACACACACACACACACACACACACACACACACACAGGGGGGTCATATTTATCACGTAAAGCATGGTGGTCGAGTGGCTCCAGCATGACATGCGGCACGTCACCGACGTCAGAACCCGCCGAGTCTCGTCGGTCACGCTGGCTGTGCCACGACAAACTGTACAAGAGTCCACTTTTCGCCAGCGCAGCGTAACTACAAGCGCGGTCGCCTTAGGCCAGCTTACATCGTGCCCTATTGAACTATGACTTGGCAAGTTTAGAAACTACATGCACAGCATATTAACGACACGGAAATTCTAAGACGCGCCCCACCTCTTTCGTTGAAGAGGCGTTAGATTTAAATGAGTAGGTCAGCCAAATTTTCTCTTGTTCGTTTTTTTTATACACGAAGGAAACGATGTCGTCGCTGCTAATGTCGCGCCACTTCTACATCTCAAATCGGTAATTGCATTCAGAGTGCGAGGAAAATGAATTGGAAAATTAGGTTCGCACAGAATGCTCACTTTCTTGTGCAATATGTGAAAGATTTCGTTTTAGGAGTGCACCCTCTCAGGATAATAACTCAAGGGCAGAAGTCTCGTTCACTGTAGCAATGCAGGCGAACTCGTTCATGTATAGAGCGTTTTCGCGAGGCGTTTTACGAAAAGAATACGTCGAATAAAAGGAAACCAGAGGAAAGCTTTGAACTGCGCATGGTGCAGAAATGGCAGCAATGCATATACAAACTTATTGTCCGTAACACAACGAGTGTAGTGCTCAGGTGTGTCTGACATCAGCCCAGACCTTTCTTAAAACCGAATGGTTACACCCCATTGCAGGTTCCCTATAAATCAGGAATCGAGCATCTGACGTTGTCGCAGGAGCCGAGTACTACGTGGAGTTATTGAAATCGACCGTGCAGCGTGAACATCGGATGGAAAATGGTGTTGCTGCCATTGTCATTGCATTGAAGTCAAGCTGGAATGAGATGAACGGGTGAAGCGAGGCCAGTGTGTTGCCGCCGTGCGACAAGAACAGGTGCGCAAGGCATGCAGTAAGGATGTATGATAAAATGCCCGTGTTTATTGCGCAATCGTAGTACACCGGTCAAGATTTGCAACATGCAAAATGCGCGCAGTAAAAAGCTTAAAACATTGCAAACATAGCCAGAGCAGGCATGCTACTACAAATATCACATTACAATATCGCCGATGCCATTACTGCTGGAAAGCCTGTGGTTCAGCGATCTACCGGGTTTTCGGGCGAACCGAGCGGGCATCAATAACAGTTGATCTCTCAGGTGGCGAAGAAGCAGGTGTGGAAGTCTGGGAAAGCGCCATGGCTGGATGCGTGATGGCAGAGTCTGTTGCAGTTGTAACGGCGATGTCTTCGGCCGTTACTACAGTCGGTGGGGCCTCGTTAGCGGGAAGACTTGGTGGTGTTGCTGCAGAAGGCGAAGCCGAAGTGAATCGAGCTAATCGTACGGAGACTGCACCCAGGTCCACCGGCAACGTAGAGGCTGCAGGATTTTCCGGTACATATGTAGGCACAGCACGTGTATTAGATTCTGTGAAAAGCGGTGTGGGATCGTTGGTAATTGTCGATGTTGCGGTGGCCGACGCTGCCGGCTCCCTATGTGCAGGACCAAAAGGTGACACGTCCGTTGAAGTAACCAGTGCAGTGAAAGCGTCAGCACGCGCATCCAGGGAACCCAAGGCATGTGTCTTCAGGTCAAGTCCGCTTGTGAAAGCACTAGTCGATAAAGTTGCACGAGCGGTCGTCTCGGTGGTTGTGTCTGTGACGGGAAAGGTTGACTCCGATAACGCTGCTTCAGTAGCCACTGAGACACGGTTTGTGGACGAAACCTCTTGATGAATGGAAGCAGGCAGGTCAACCGAAGAGATTGTGGCAGCCGGGATAGTGAAGGGGTTGGCGCGCAGATTGAGGAGACCTAGGTCGGGCTTTGTAGTGTCAGCAGCGCTAGCCGGGGTTGTGGTAGATAAGGTAGCACGATTAGACATCACGGTTCTTGCCAAGGCGGACTCCGAGGCCGTCGTTGTAGTGCGAGCAACATGGTCTGTTACAATGCTTTTCGACGACACCTCTTCAGTGACGGAAGTAGGCAGATCGGCTGAAGCAGTTGTCGAAGGCGAGTTAGGAAAGGTGTCGGCACGCGCATGCTGGACGCCTAAAGTAAGAGCAGGGGCGCCCAGTGTGCTGACTAGTACAGGAGCGAGCGTCAGCATGTTTGTCGTCGGGCGGGAACGAGTTGTCGCCGCGGGCACCGCGCTTGGAACTGCAGTTTTACGACTGGGTGCTGTGGTTGCATCACTAGGGACTGATGGACGAGCGGTCACCGAGGCAGAGCTCGCCGTGCGATGGTTGAGCTGTCCGATGACAGCCAGCTTTTTGATGACGGAATGGGGCACAGCAGCAGTGTGCTGGTGGGGGTGAAGACCAGTGGCACTCTGATGTCGGTGAGCCGTGCGGTTCAGCCAAACAGAGGCGTTCTGTAGGAGGGCCACAACCGGGTTGACTACCTTGCCGAAGACATGACTAATGGAAGTAGCGATATGGCTACCGACGTGCTGGTTGCTAGAAGAGCCGGAGTGATGCGTCGGCGGCGCAGCAGGAGCCGTGGCATTAACAGGAACCTTGACGACGCGGCACATCAAGACTGAGACAGTGTTTACGTTCGATGCAATGGGCGCAGTTGCGGAATGAGGCGCGGCAGATTGCTGGTGGCTACTGTGCTGATGCGCCTGGTCAACTTCGTGCTGGTGAGCGTTGGAGAACTGACCCTGTACTTGATGTACTACATGCCCGTGGCCTTGGTGAACATGGCCAACGTGCAAACCATGGTGAGCCGGTAAAGCGTGATGGGAGTTCCCATGAGCCTGGATTGACATGCTGTAGCCATGATGGCCCTGCAGCTGTGCCGGGTGGCTGTGCACGAAGCCGAAGGTTCGTGGGGCAAGATCGTGCGCCTGCATCGCGACGATGCGAAAGGCCAACAGAAATAGTGGCACGGGCTTCATCTCGACCGGGTGAAGTGATCTGCGAAAATGCAACAAAAAGCGATGCTATTATGAATGCATACACACAAATGAGATACGAGAAGAAAATAGCTGGAGCAGTGAGGACACACTATAGAATAGAACAGAAGCTTGTCGTACGCACCTTTTCGCTGCGCTTGTCTTTCCAGGAATGGCGTATGCAAGGATTTTGTTGGCCTGTTTTATGTCGGGTTTAATACCACTTACTCGCGCCCTATTGGTCGACCTTAGAAGCACTGTGGCGTCATCTGCCTTAAGAATAACGCGAGTCGCTTTGCCCACATGAAAAGTAAAGGCAAGTGATAAAAATTCAAGTTCTGGTAGATCGAAGCAATAAAAGCGCATGTAACGTCACGTGATCGAGAATCTGCACAAGTGCTAGGTGCATGCGCCAAGGCGCGGTACATTTTACTGAAATACGCTACCGCAAATGATTGCACTGATAGCTGTTGTGTTAACGATAAGCTTAGTGAGTCATATAAGAATGTGCTGAACGATCTTGTTTACTGCAATAAAGGCTGTGACGTCACAGTCACTTTAGACGTTTGAGGTGAGACAAGTAACAAACTCCACCAAAGATCGAGTCATCCCTTTCTGCCTTACTTTCAATGTTTATGGTACTCCTAAGGATACATTAGAAAGAAAATATGAGGTCGGCCTTTATCTGAGCTTTCTGACAAGCTTGTGGCAGCACGCTTATACTTAACTAAGTACATGTATATGATTGCTTGTAATCGGCTGGATTTTGCAGTTATATTGTAATTTAGCAATTACTTGGTTTACACGGCAACCCTCTCTGCAATTCAGTTCCTTTCTCTTTTCAGTAAACAATTACATGTAAGCAATTTATGGACGGGCCAAGCTGCAACAAAGGACGCACCTTTGAGAACCTGAATTTGGCGAAAGCTGCAGTAGAAGGCCCGAGATCTCGTCATGCGGCAGCCTCGCAAATGCGCATGTCGAGACAGCCAAAACCGGGGTTCAAATATTTGTTTCCTCATCTTAGCGCTCCAGAAGATGCTGGCCGACAAATTGACCAGGTGCTCGTATGTATTGATAACGAGGGCCACTTTGGACGTTATCGCCAGGAAATCACATACGGACGATTTTGTTTTCAGCTTTTCATTGGCCCAATCGGGCGCGTCTTTTCCGAGTCCCAGCAGCAACGAAGCGCAGCGCGTTATGGCGTTATAGAGGACACAGATGCCGGGTGACCACAATCTTGTGCGCAAACTTCGTATGCATACACAGTGGTGTCCTATCCTCCAGGGCACACATCGAGCGAACTGGCTAAGCTCTCGTTCCCTGCCTTTCCCATTTTTTCTTCCTCGAGCAAATTTTCTGCGTCGCTGCTTATGTCTTCACAATGAATTACAGGGGCGATGACAAACGTGTTTCTTTAGAAGCAGCTGTTAGTGCAGACAAGCAATGTATGTAGGGCTGTAGAGGACGCACTGAAAGTGCCGAGCCAGCTCGTTCTGTTCACGCTAGCTATCCAATGTTAATAAAAGTTCGAGCGGAAGTAACGTAACACTTATCGTCAATTCCTACTGTATATGTCCTCAATTACTTTTTCTGGCGCAGTAATTGGTAATTGTAATCCATTACGTTTTTTTAATGAAGTAATTGTAATATGTTATTGCTCTTCTGTAACGTGTACATGTCTGGTGGGCAGTAATGCGAGTGGAGAGGAACCAGTCAAAAGAAAGGCAATGACAGTTATCGCAATCAACGATAAAAAATTTAACAACAGTTACGCACCGAGGTATCTGAAATATAGTAAGAGGGAGACGAGTCAAATGGAGTGTCAATTTTTATAACAAATAATATATCTGAAATTTCGCACACAACATAAAGAATTTCTTCAGCGTTTATCCTTTGGTGAAATTTTCATAATGTCTGCTAGGACGTCCGAATTTATGGTATGCAAATTGGTTTTTATAGCAAAACATGCAAGCGAATGAACATTATTAAAGGCGATATGAATTTGTAGCATTGTTGGCCATTTGTTTCAATCAATATGCATGATGTAAAAAGACACAATTGCACGTTACTGATTTATCGTGTCTTCAAGTCTACCTGAATTGTTGATCGATAAAGTGAATAATTGTTCTACCGTAGTATCATTTTACATTTTTCCTCGCTTGTACCTATCAGTGTCACTCATTCTTGTTGCCCATGGCATTCATTGCAACGAATCGTACAATAAACGTGTTTACTGCAAGGAGCAGTTAAAGCCAGGAAGTGGATCCTTCCTGTTGAGCAAAAAAGGAAACCTGATGTTTGGCGTGCAAAACCACGAAATGATCATGAGGCATTCTGTAGTGGGGACTACATACTAATTTTCACCAACTCTTGGTAACGATAACGTCACAGTGATTTATAACACTCGAATTAAATAAAAATTTCTTCTGCTAAAAAAATTAGACCTGCCGGTATATGCTAATTACGTCTCCGCAATAACTAATCATTGACGACCATGGTTGGAACTTTTGACATAACCACTGATTTTGGACACCGAATTCAGTTCACCTGTTCTGAGCTAACTGTCCTTCGACCATTTTTCTTGCATGGTTAGTAGACATGTATTGTTACGTTCGACCTGCTGGGGCTGGCGATCTTCGTGGAAGCGACCATCGAAACCTGCCCGGCCCGCTGTGGCGACTCGCTTTGTAAGGACGACAATGCGCCGCGTCCCCAGCCTCATGGCGCCGGGATGTTTAGACGCAGTCGGCGGACTAAGTATTGTTAGTGGCTTCGCCGTAACCATCACGGTTTGCTTGGAGCGGGGGAACTCCTGGAACAATATGTTTTGCGGCGCCGTTTCACGAGCCATAGAAGTCGTCAGTCAATGGACAGACGCGGCAGCCACTGTCTGCGGGGCCAACTCGGGGATCAAGAGGTGCCTGCTCAGGGCAAGACCCGTGTCTGCAAAAAGCCTCTCACCTTGGTGTGGTCAGGGAAACCCTGTGCGGAAGTGAGTGTGTAAACCCTCCCCCTCAAAGCGGGTCGGCTACGATGACTTTGGGCGCTCCGAATTGGTCGAAGGTTAAACGGCCGTTTTCCCTCACCTAGGGATCTAGGGAGGACAGTGTGTTTATAAGCAGCTGTTGCGCGGGTGCTAAGGGTGCATTCTTTTTCAGTCATGCTAGACTGATGAGAGAGAGAGAGAGAAGAAACTTTATTAATGAATGGCCGGCAGTTTCGTTGTGGTGGCCTCAGGTGGCGGCTCCAAGTCCTTGGACTCGGGCGGCATCTTTGGCTTGCCGGACGGCCCAGAGCTGGTCTGCCAACTCTGAACTTTTCAGAGCCGCCTCCCAGCGGTGGCGACGCCGATGGAGAAGGTCCCCGGCGGGCCCCGCAGCTGGGGCGGCGTCGGGGAGAAGCGAGCTCGAGGCTTCCCGTACTGTGGTAACGGCCGCGATTACGGACGCGTCGCGAACGGATGTGGTCCCATTACCGTGGTTGCCGGCACATTCCCACAGCATATGTCGCAGCGTTGCTCGCTGTCCGCAAGCTTTACAGGCATCTGTTGGATATAAACCTGGGTAGATGTGATGTAGGACCGCGGGGCTAGGGTAGCTGCCTGTCTGGAGCAAGCGTAATGTTACGGCCTCATTCCTATTTAACCTGTCGTGTGGTGGCGGGAATGTGCGTCTTTGGAGTCTGTAGTGTTGGGTGAGATCTCTGAACGTGGTCAGGCGATCGCCCCACGCCCATTGTGATTCTTGTTGCCGCATTTCTGTTGTAGTGTCCCGATCAGGCAGATCCGATGCCCCGCTCTCGGGGGCGGGGGCGGCGGCCACATAATCTGCGGCGGCTCGGCGTGTGAGACCTCGAGCCGTGGCGTGGGCCGCCTCGTTGCCCGCGAGCGGGACATCGGTGTGTGCCGGGGTCCAGAGGAGGAAGACTGTAGAATTTTGGGGTTGCGAGGGCGATGACGAGTCGCCGTCGTCATAAATTTGGAGTATGCGGACCGCTTCCCGCGAGACGCGACCGCGCGCGAAGCCGCGGATTGCTGCCTGCGAGTCGCTGATCACGATCGCAGCACTAGGCACCGTGGCCAGTGCTAGGGCTATTGCGGCTTCTTCGGCCGCCTCCGTGTGTCCCGTGGTCACTGTAGCGCTCGCGAGGCACTTTCCCGTGCGGTCTACAACCGCGATCGCGTGTGCGTTTTTCTCTCCTTCATATCGCGCAGCGTCTACGTACACCGCCTCGTTGCTGTTGCCAAACTTCTTCTGAAGGTCTCTTGCTCGTTTGTTGCGTCTCGCGGCGTGGTGCGTCGGGTGCATGTTTTTGGGAAGCGGCGGGATGATCAGGCGGTCGCGGACCGAGGCCTGAACCGCCATCTTTTCTCCATGCTGAGTGTGGTACGCGATGCCGAGTGCCTCGAGGATGCATCGACCTGTCTTTGAATGAGATAATCGTTCGTACTGCGCAATGTCGTGCGCCTCGATTAACTCGTCAAGTGAGTTGTGAAGCCCGAGCTCCAGAAACTTGTCGGTGCTCGCGTTGAGTGGAACGCCGACCGCCCTCTTAAAAACCTTTCGTATCATGCAATCGACCTTGTTTTTTTCGCACCCTATCCACTTAAGGTAGGGGGCAACATACGTTATGCGGCTTATCGCGTACGCCTGCACGAGACGGATCACGCAGTCTTCACGCATACCATTGCGTCTATTCGTGATGCGACGCAAGAGTCGGATCGTGTCATCTACCGAACGACGAAGTCTTCGCACCGTCTCTCCGTTATGGCCATTTGCCTGCAGGTGTAACCCCAGGATTCTAATTTTGTCTACGTGCGGTACGGGAGTACCATCTGCCAATATAATACGTATTTTGGAGTATTCCCGTTCTTCGTCGCTCAGGGTTTTACGACCTCTCCTTGTGGGTTTGTAGATTAACAGTTCGGACTTGGTAGCCGAGCACTCGAGGCCCGTTCCACGCAAGTAATTCTGGACCGCATCTACCCCTGCCTGTAGCGTTCGCTCGACGTGACCATCACATCCTCCCCCGGGAACCCAGAGGGTGATATCATCCGCGTATAGACTATGATGCAATCCTTCTACTTCTGTTAATTTCTCGGGTAGACCGAGTAGAACTAAATTAAAGAGTAATGGGGATATGACGGATCCTTGCGGCGTGCCGGACGGACCCGTCTCAAATTCCGGCGATTCCTCGTCGCCAACGACGATGCATGCACGCCTGCACGCGAGGAAATCTCTAACGTAATTATACGTTCTTTGGCCAAGTCCTAACGTTATAATTGTTTTTAAGATTGCTTCGTGTTTAACGTTATCGAAGGCCTTTTTAATATCTAGGCCGAGGATTGCCTTAGTGGAGCTGGTAGTGTCGTCTACGATCTGGTGTTTAAGCTGAAGCAATACGTCCTGTGAGGAGAGGTTGTGGCGGAATCCTAGCATGGTGTGCGGGAACGCGTCACGATCTTCGAGAAAGTCGGTCACGCGGGTGAGAACTGCGTGTTCCATGACTTTTCCAACGCAAGACGTTAGCGAAATCGGTCTTAGATTATCGAGGGTAACTTGCTTGCCGGGTTTTGGAATCATGATAACGCGGGCCCGTTTCCACGCTTCGGGAAGGGAGCCCCCTCGCCAGCACTCGTTGACGTAGGTCGCGAGGCGGGAGATCGACTCGTCGTCTAGGTTACGGAGAGTCTTGTTGGTAACCCGGTCCGGGCCGGGCGCCGATCGGGTGTTTAGTTCGAACAGGGCTATCCGAATTTCTGCTTCGCTAAATTCCGCGTCCAATTTCTCGTTTGCGACGCCGTCGTATTCAGCATGTTGGATGCTTTCGGCCTTCTTAAAGTAACGATCACGTATTGCGTCGAAGAAGTTATCACCTTTGTAATCTCTTACTAGTCTACGAGTCTTGTGGCCTTGAGCGGCCCTAGTTTCCTCCGGATCTAATAGGTGCCGAAAGAGGCGCCAAGCGCTCGCCCCGGCCATCTGCCTCTCGAGGCCGTTGCACGTGTCTTCCCACTGTGCCCTGGATACCTGGAGTGCGTGTTCTTCGATCGCTCTGTCTAATTGTGCTATGCGTTTGCGCAAAGCCTTATTGTGTCTTTGACATTTCCATCTCTTTAGAATTGCTCGCTTTGCTTCCCACATGTGTAGCAGCCTGCTGTCAATTATCTCAAGGTTCGCCTTGGGCGGAACTTCGCTCGTTGCCGCGTCTACATCCCTTCTGAGCGTCTCGGTCCACTTGTCTATGTCCGTAATCGGCTCGTCGCCTCGCCCCGCTTCTTCTCGTTTCTTGCGGAACGTGTCCCACTTCACAAGTTTGAGTTTACGGCCTTTGCTTACAGGGTTAGTCTCACGACCGCTCGGGCCCGTGCCTATCGTCATCTCGATCAGCATGTGGTCACTTCCTAAATCTTCTTGCGTGTTTTGCCAGTGCGCTGTGGTTACATTCGAAACGAACGCGAGGTCAGGTAGCGTGTCGACACTCACGCTGTTCCCTCTGCGTGTAGGATCGGCTGGATTCGCGATCAGTTCAAGCCCCTGGTCTTGCGAGTCTTCCCAAAGGTGTTTGCCTTTGGGTGTTTCTCGGGCGTAGCCCCAGGCTCCGTGGGGCGCATTAAAGTCGCCCGCAACAACTAGAGGCTCGCCGCCGGAAGCCGCGCGCGCGCCCCGGAGCAGGTCCCCGAAGCGGTGCTGCAGCGTGGGTTTACTGTACACGTTAAGGACGAAGAGTCCGCAGCCACTCTTAGGAATTATTTCTACGAATACGTGAGGTATCTTTACGGAGGGAAGTTCGCGCTGCGCTACAGTGACGTTACGCCGAACGAGCACGGCGGCGACCGGCAACGGGCGGGGCGGGGGCGACGGCCGGCGCGCCACCACCACCCCTGGCCCAGCGCCATCTGCCACGTGGGGTGTAGACCGTTTCCTTCTTTGCCTGTTGTCCGTCGCGGTCGCATCTATGGCTTTGTAGCCAGCTAGTTTGACCGGATAGTTTGTCTCCTGTAAAAGAATTATGTCCGGTTTCGTCTCGCGGCTGCGTATGAATTGCTGGAGATTAGCGCGCTTCCTCCTGTAGCCCCGGCAGTTCCACTGCCAGATGGTGTATTGTTGTTGTTTCCGAGTGTTAGTGTGGTTCGTTGCGTGTGTAGCCATGATGATGCCTGTGTTTAATTTAACCCGTCGCCATCGAGGCGACTTGGTTGCTGCTGCGGTTGTGTCTCTACGTCTGTGAGCGTGCTTTGCTGCGGCTGATTGTGTTGTTGTTGTCTAGAGTACGGCTTGCTCATCGTTCTTATTGGTCTACCCGTAGCTGGCGGCAGCCTCGCTTCTATGTCGTCTATGCGCGTCAAGTGCGCGGCGAGCATTTGTGTTATTTGCTCAGAGAGCTTAGCCACCGCGTTATTAAACATTTCGTTCATATGTGCCGTCTGTTTTGCAAAACGTTCCTCGAGGCTCTTCTCGATGCTGTCTACTCGTTTCTCTAATTTCTCGTAACGGCCGCATGGCTGTTTGGTGTCGGGTCTTGCGGGATCTAGTGCGATCCTTTTCGCGGTAACTGGACGATTAACCCGTTCATCCGCCGTCTCCATCGAGCTACCCTCGTCATCCGTGTCCAACCCGGCCGGCTCAGGCCGACTGATGAGACTAACGTTCCCATGTAGATACTGTAAATAAATCCGATATTCCTCTTTCTCGATGGGAACAAATCTCTCCCTTCGACAACGTCCTCAGCGTGGATGAGTCGGACGACGGCATGGGCCAGCTACCATCTATTTCATGCCGGACCCCTACCATTGTAGTATCTTATAAATATTTCCTCAGAAACTCATGCATCGCTTTCACTGCATTACACAAATGCTTTGCGTTTCTTTCGCAAGGTTAGCGGTTGGACGTCGAAGTACTAGGTGGTTTTTCGTTACTAGTTCCAAAAATACATTCTATGGCTATGTTTTTTTACATTTAGAACGGTAATATAATCCATATACTGTAATTTTGTTAATGTTTTTTGTTAATATTTTGTAAACTGCTGCTATTCCTATATTTCAGTTTTTATTTAATCTTATGAACACTTATAGACGTGTAAATATTTCTGTCGGAACACAACATGCAATAGAGCAACATTGACACTGAACTTGGGTTAAAAAAGTTATTTTATTTGCAGTGCATTAAAGTATTTGCAACCTCGAAATACTGCTTCCTTCACGTCTTCCAAAAACGCTAGTTCATGTGCAGTCGGCCAACCAATGCTCGCATAAAAGGCATATGCATGTGTAATGCTTCTTCATGGCCTACTTAATCGGCAACAGTTTTCTTGGAAAACTCGGCGATTTTTGTAGACGAAAGTAGACTTCGTAAGTGTCAAGAATCTGTTGTAGTGGTTATGTCAATAGAATGACACGCGTGGATGAATGCACGTAGAATTTTTTCAAACACATCGCTGTAGAGTTCCAATGGACACATAAATGTGCTCGAGGAAACCTGTAGGTTTTTTTCAGGATATAGTCAGACGTAAATCTTGGTCAGAGCGTGCCCCACAGGTTACGTCAATGAAGCGACCTAAGTTCACGAATATGTGATCTACTGTAGTGGTTTTTTTTAGGTAGTTCCCCTTTAGTGACGCGGCTGTCCCGTACCAGCTAGCAACAGGTGGCGCTATGGATCGATGTCCCTGAATTTCTGGATGTACGAGTATGCGTGCAGTGTGGTGGCCATCAGGGTGAAGTGATACAAACAAGCACATTGGAACTTGCCTCTGTGGCGTGTACCTGTCCTGCGCTTTCTTTTTCCTGCACAACTTCTGTAAATCAACGAAAAATACGTATGTGTTTCAAAGATTTTGTAACCAAACGACGAATTGTTTTCTCCTCAAGGAAGTTATAAGCTGAACGAAGAACTATTTACTGGAGCACACATTATGCAGGTTTCGTACGCCTGGACGCTTATCGATTGTGTGCTTACTTCCCGTGGCTGGTCCGGACTTCTGACTGCAGCGACTTTTGCCTCTTTGAGAACATGCCTTTATCGTGGTCCCCGCCTTCCATTGATCGTTATCTTTTCATCACTTTTCTCTTCGCGCCTGCTCAGTGGCTGGGAGAGAATGACGCATCACGCTGACTTGTCGACCTTGTTTCTAATCAAGCGTTTCCCGGCCTTGCTGCATCGCGTGACGCAAAAAAACATAAGCACCAAGTTATTTAGTGGACGTTGATAGTCTAGCTTAGAAATTTTAAGAACACAATACAAAGCAGCCGAAGCGACGCCGACATAAAAGGAAAAGACAGAAAAACAGTATTTGATTCTGTGTCTCGCGGGCACTATGCCACTTTTAAGAAATGGCGTAATAATCAGTAGTTCGAAAACTAAATCCACGAAGGCTAGTTTACACTCTGTGTGTTTTCAATGAACAGGGTGCATCGGCTAGTTGTTTTCTGTAGGTAGAGTGCTATAGGTAGGGAATAAGAACTTCACATAATTTGTTACTGTGAGCGGAGGCTGAATAGCGAAAATGAGAAGTGATCTAACTTGCCGTGCTAGTTGCCCCTTAAATCATATTTGTTGGCACTATGTGGCTGAGGCGAGCTATCTTCCTACAATTGATAGGTTACACTCCATTATAGAAGAAACGTAGAATCGCACAGAAAGCGTTGCGGAATCTTCTTGCCTTTCAAAGAGAAATGGAGTGCGCGATAACATTGATAAATGTGTAACGTCACATTGGCTTCACTGGCACTAAGGAAAAGATAATTTGGCCTTCTTTCTGTCCACTAGTAGGCCACCGTTTTACTGCCGAAGGAGTGCATGCGTACAATATGATGTCTCGTTAAACGGCGGCGAAAATTCCTTTTCTTTTTCCTTTTTCACGTTTCACGTGCACTTGAATGCGCTCTGTCAGGTCGCAGCCAGCTAGCGTTTGCGGTACGTTCTCTTTTGTGCTCTCTACTGCATCTGCTAGCCATGTATCATTTGGTGTTGTTGTCTGTTTGCGTCATATGGATTGTGCTCAGGAAAACTAAACAAGAAAATAAAGTTTATCGCTTCCCCCGAGTCTTCTCTCTCCAATTTTATTTTTGCTCGCTAGGTTGCACAGGGCGGAATGGGTGAGACGGCTTTCCTGCAGTGCTCTGCGGCTTTCCGGCGCCCCTCGTTGCACGGAGCCAGCGTGCATCCAAGTGCGGAAGCCAACGAAAGGTAGTACCTCGGCCTCGGAAAACCGGGTATTACTCCGCTCTCGCGCTCGGGGCCGTCGATCCAAGCGGCGCAGCCCTCCAACTACGGCGCCGCACCTCCTCCTTGATAGCTGTAGCAGAGGGGGGCCATGCGCCAGGATCGTAAGAAGTGAGGAAGAAGAAGAAGGGAAACTTGAGATGGGAGAGGGGCGCAGCGCGAGCAAACCGAAAAGACCGCACACTCGCCCTCCCTCCTGCGAGCCGCCGCGGGGGCATCCCGGCGCGCGAACGGGTCGGTCGCCCTGCCTGCTGCTGCCGGCGCCGCACGGCGTAGCAGAACGAGAATTTTTCCGCCATGTGTCGCCACGGGCCTTTTTCTTCGGTGGTTGTTGTATAGTGGCGGTGGTGGATTTGGCGCGCGGCTGCTGGTTCACTGGCTCCGCCTTGCCCACCTCGCGCGGCAGCCGCAAAAGCAGCAACAAAACGGCCGCGCGTCAGACTGCTTGCTGCTGCTGGCACGCTGCTTCGCTTTGCCCGTCGGCTTGCCCCTTCTTTCTCGCCTCCCCCTTTTCCTTCTCGCACTGCTGGTGCGGCTTGTGCCGCCGCCGAAACGACGGCGGCTGTTTTCTGGCCCCAGCAGCGAGGAGTGGTCGCCGGCTGGAATGGATCGCGCGAGGAGGCAGCAGCAGCAGCAGGCGGCGAGCAACAAGTGCTTTCCCTCATAGCATCAGCGCGGAGGGGCCTGCGGACGGTGACATTCGCGACCACTGCTTGACTGAACCGACCGTGCGCTGCCAGCCGGCTTCTACCAGTCCGAACACAAGATCGAGAACACCACGAACGGTGGATCTGCTTGCAGGCCTTCACCGGTCTGCGCGCCCCCCATCTTCTTTCCTCTCTTCGCGTACTTCACCCAGTGACAAAAGCTTGGAGGGAGTGTGTGTTTCGTGCGCCAGAAGTCGGCTTTCACTGCCCAACCCGAAACGTTCCTTGGTTCTCTGTTCATACTGAAGTGCGACCCGTATGCTCTGGAAATTATCGTTTTTCCCTACTTTTTCTAGGTGAAATCCATAGGACGCTTGCAAGAGTGAGGATATTCGTATTGGGGTCATCTATTTATTTTTTCGCACTGTTCAGAGTGCCCCGAACACCCCGAGACAACTTTCTTCGAGTGATTCTTCGGCCCCGTCGACGCGATATCGGCTTCTTCAGTGTGTGCCTCGTGGGTGATGGTGTGAATCTGGTGTTGGGAATCGTGCTGCGGTGGTGCGCGCGTGCCCGCGTCTCGAGTGCGTACGGCTTTCGTCGCAGTGTCCGTGCTTTGTCTCCCAAGTCAGTACAGTGCAGCGGGCCCTGTGCTTCTCGGAGCGCCGATTTCAGCGGGCGCCTGTGGATGTGGCTCGACAGCGGCCGTTCGCTGCCGGCGTCGGCGGGCCGCACTGACCGCCGTCCGTCCCCGATGCCGTTCCCCTTCGTCTGGAACGCAGCTTTGCCGCGGGCGGCGCAGCGCTGCTGAGCAGAAGAGGACCACCGCAACAGGCGTGCTCCTACAGAGGTGCGTGCCTTCTTCCTCTCGTCTCCTGGTGGAGGGAGGGGTGAGTAAGCTCAGCCCCGCGTTTGGGGCTTGCTGTTTTTGCTTGCTGTCGCGGTTCTTCTGCTTCTTCACCGAAGTGGGTGCGGGCGCCAGCCTGTCTGCAGCCGGGTGCCCCGGAGCTAGCCGCTTAGGCTGCTCCTTCGATACGACTGCCGATGCTGTCGTAGCTTGGGGGCCTCCTGGAACTGCGCCGGTCGCCGAGGGCTCGAAGGACGCGCCCGCGAACCGAGCCCTTGCAGTTGCCTGCCCTGCAGTGGCGAAATAAATGGAGCTGGTGTGTTGGTGGGGCTGCTAGCGGGACGCGCGCCCGCTCGCAGGCTGCCTGAATGTGTGTTTGTGTGTGTGTAACAGCCTGGCCGTCGTTTTACGCGGAGCGTAATCTGCTCCCAGGAGATACGCAGCGGCGCTCAACAATTAAGAAGTGAAAGAAAAAGAACGTCTTTCGGTATGACCATCGCTCGGCCCAGCATGCTCGCGGGAAAAGACGATCCGGTATTTTCTTCTTCTTCTTTCGTAAGACTATAAATACTGTGTAATGGATGTCCTAACCGAAACTATGTAACGCTCTGTTGCCGGAGCTAAAGAAACAAATCTCGTTTGAAAGAAATATTGGCGCACCGGTGGGCTCGTCCTGTGCGAGTATCGCTATATACTGGCTGTAATCCAGCCTGTTCCCGGCAACATTTTTCAGTGAAAGGTGCTGCCACGGGCTCTCGGACGAGGGCGAAATTTCACATTTCAAAGGGCAAAACGTGTTGGCCCATGGCCGCCCTGCGGTCCGGGCACGGTCGCCCGGGTCATTGTGAGCCTGTGTAGGGTCATGTGAATACAGTGAACCGAACACTGCAACATGTCACGTAATAATTTCTCGCGCGTCCTTCTGCCCAATTGTCACCACTCATCTGGCGTGTGCTCCGTGAACTAGGGGGGCATGGGATTCCAAACATCACGCAGAAGATATGAGGGCGGGAATGCGTATCCGCCCACCAACAATGTTGATTGAAAAATATATGTATCTGCGAAAGGGCGAGTGATTTAACTGCTTTTACATGGAAAGCGTAGGCTTTAGCACTCGCACAAGACGGGAGTGGATTCGTGATCTTTTGAACTGTCCTCTACGCCTGAGTGATCGCAGCGTGAGAATTGCACGGATACAACGAAAAAGGAACAGGAAAGGCGGCATGACGGTGTGCGAGTTGGCAGAAACTTCACGCTACCGTCAGGAAATCAACATTCTCAGATGAGCTCAGTGGATAGGGGACATGTAAACTCCATGCACGTTTCGGCTCTATGCCTCCCTCAGAGCGTTCTTTCCGCTCGTCACAGGATATTAGCGAATAATTTTTAGGATCGGTGCCGTTGTTTCAATGAGAATGAGGAGCGCGTTCCCCCATTTTGTCCCTACTAATTCTTGTCGCACTTAACCCCGTGAAATGTTTGGGAGATAACTTTGTCTGAGCTCGGTCATGTTGACGAATGCACATGAGTGTGCATAAGAGGCAATCAACCCTTTAGTGAAGACGCAAATGCTCTGTGCTCGTTTGTTTATATGGCATCCAGAGCGCACTGCATGAGCTGACCAAGTAGTACTCAAGTCAGAGTGGGTCCACCATCGGCGCAGATCGCGATTCCAAGCGGCGCTTCGTTTACCTGTTTCGATTGGCTCGAACTATGAGTGGGTTACTATATATGCATGTAACATCGGATGTGTTACATGTAGAGATGTCATGCAGTGATGCCACATGCGACGCGATGACTGTGCGGACATTGCGGTTTCTATGAGCGCCCAGGTGGTTGTCGTCAGGCGGGCCTATCTTTAGCGAATGCCACCAATCCTGCAGAATTAAGAAAAAGAAGAAGTTACAGAATACTGACACATATTTCCCAACTTGTGGAAAATCTATGGTACGCTTCTCAAATATCAGAGCACTTGACAAGTATAGAGGTAGGCAGGTGTAACATTTGATATTATTTTTATTGAAATGAAAATAAAATAAAAAGACGTAGTCACATTATAATGGTGACGGATACTCTTTTTTCGCATAGCGGTAACGACAATATAAAGAATGTATGTAAGAAAATGAATAGAAACCACGTCATAGGGTTAGAAATCCACAGAACACAGTCCTATACACCCATGAACATATCAATATAAAAGGCAAATGCAAGTTACACCACATTTGATATTAATGCTGGTGTCGAGATACCGGATAGGGTGTCGTCGACATCATCGGGACATCATTACAGATGGAAACATTTCTTGACATCGTGTAGCAATAAGGCCAGGTGTGATGATGTTGCGCATAAAAGAGAGAGAGAGAAAAAAAAAACCAGAACGAACAAGAGCGCAGTGCGTCTTTTTTTTTTTTTTTGTGCGCTCGCGTGTTACAATGCAGCCGCCGCCGTCGAAGGAACTGCTCTCAAAAAAGTTTACACCCCTTGGGTTGTATTTTATCCCCAAACAATAATTGTCATTCGTCTTGCCCGCATTTCCTTTCTTTAACGCTGCGAGTCCGGTACTTCCTAGTCACGAACGGCTTGCGTGTTATCAGCATGACACAGCATTCTCGACAGGAAAGTAGCGAGCGCCGAGTTTTCAAGAGAGGAAACGCAAGCAAGGCAGATTACGATTATTGTTTGGGGACAAGATAAGCCCCAAAGGGTGTAAACTCTTTTTTAGAGTGTACACTCTTAGACAAATGTACGCCCTTTGGGGTGTATATTTGCCACACAACGATAATCATCATCCGCCTTGCTTGCGTTTCCTTTCTTGAAAACGCTGCTCTCGTTACTTTCCTGCCAAGAGTGCTCTGTCGTGCTGATAACGCGCATGTCGTTCGTGACTGTGACGGACTTTAGTGTCACGCCTGCAGGTGTGCTACGCGAAGAGAATGGACACGAGACGCCATATGCAAATACACAATCAAAACTTATATTGAGAGTCAGTAATCAAATTACCGGCAAGAAATATTACAAAAGCAAAACGAACAGTTCACAGAAAAATCAAATATCTAATGTTACACAACAGGAGATGGAGCGTGAAGAAACAATGATGTATTAGCGGAGGGCTCACAGGTTACACGTCCGTCATCCGACTCGATGCGGTGATGTCTCAGTGGAGTTTGGCGCTGTCGCTCCGGTGTGTGTACACGGCTTGGTTGCTGCTATCGTCGGCGGCGGCGGCAGCGACAGGCGGAGTTGGCGATGACGACGCCTGGCCTCTCGCAGTGTTGTGGGCCGTCTTCGTTCCTGCGGGCCTCTTAGCGCCCGCCCGGTCCGAAGTTGAACCTGTCTCTCCTCCAACTGGCATTCCCAGACCCGCGGTCATCTGACACCCGGCCGGGGTGCTGTGTTTCCCTCTTTCGCCTACTTCTCCTCCAGACGTCCTGTGCCGAAGCACCTTTGTTTTAGTCTGTTTTTTGAAGTTTGGCTGACTGGGGACGGTCTTCGAAATTCCGTCGGGTCGTCCGATGCGACTGTCTGGCTGCTGCTTCGCGGGCCAGTATTCGGTGTCTTGCGGAAATGTGCACCAGTCACTACAGTGACAAGGAAATACCGGGCTCGCAGCGTTAAAGAAAGGAAATGCGGACAAAGATGATTGTTGTGTGGCAAGATACGACCCAAAGGGTGTAATTTTGCTTAAGAGTGTAGGTGAGCCGACGTATCATAACATCATGACGTATTTATCATCTGGGGGCTGAAACCGAAAGAGATGCATATTCGCACATCACAACAAATCATTGTCATCGAGGCGATGCATAAGGATTGTTTTGATGGGCCTTTCAGTAGTAAACGTACGCGATTTACAATGCGTTCGCAGTGTGACCACCAATAAATTCTGGGAACTTGCTCATGTGAGTTGTCAGTAAACATATGACAACCTGCGCAGTCATCGAGAACAATTAGGTTTTATTCAGGGTTGTGTGAAGATATTGCGGTGGTCGCCGCGATGGAAGGAGTAGTACATTAAGACGCTATTACCTCAGTCTATAAGACGCTCAATTAGCAGAGACCTGGGGAGTTAAAAAAGAAAACAGGGAGGGGGGGGGGGGGGGGGCTACGTCGCCTCGATGATGTCGTCATGGGTGGCTGCCTTTTTAAAGTCAATCTCGCGCATGCAGCAGTGTATAATTTTGAACATAAATATCGTTTTATGCCTTTACGTCGTCTCGAACAAAGATTTCTCTGGAGAAAGCTGTGGTACAAGCCCGCAAGCTTTAGCTTTTCGTGCACATGTCGACGCCTCCAGTCCTATGGCACGACACTACGAATGGGCCAAGGCCACAAATACAGTCTCATCGCCGTGCTACGAGAATGAGGAAGCTAATCCGCGAGAGGCTAACCTCGTGTTACGCAAGAAAACAGTTCTCGTTCCAGGAAGTTTTCTAACGACATGGGCTGTAAAATAATAGATAATAATTATAGTTTGATGGTAGCAATAGGACGAGACCGAACCTGCAGTGACCCGTAGAGACTATTTTGCTGCCTACACCCTCCTGCTAAAGTTGAATAACTTTCTAAGGAACGCTATGCAGCACTTCTCATACAAAACGGCTGCAGAAAACCATATCATGCACATTGAAAATGGTATGCACGCTTCACATCCACACACCCGAAGCGGCTTCCTTCGCGGGACATAGAATTGGTGTTTTATAGAAGCTTATTCACAAATGCTCGTCGAGGACACAACATTTCTCGCACGCATGCACGTAATGACAGATGATCTTGGACGATTATAAAAATCAGATCCGCTAATGCCTTACGCGCGCCTTAATTATCCATTGTCCCGGCAAGTAAAAGCTTCCCGCGATACTTGTTTCGCAGTCATGGAGGTTTTCCTCAGAACGAACTTCACAACACTTCTGCCTCTAGTCTCCTGCTTCACTTTCTCGAGACACTCGTACGTAAATTGAGGAGACTTCGGGGTACTGCGCTACCACTAATGGCTGTCACGAATAATGACTCCATGCCTTGTAGTGGTGTCCTGAGTGGCAGCGTTAAGGTGTGACCGCTGCAGTAGCGGCTCGCTTCTTCCTCGCTGCTCGAGATCGTTCAAGCTTGTGACGTTCGATGACATTTTTCCTAATAATGCAAAATTACTTCCACACCGTATTCTAGACGGTATATTACAAGATCATCTGAGAAACCTTCAAACAAACATTGTAATTGCGACAGATGCTTCACAATGTGAAGAAAAGTCAGGTGTAGGAATATTTTCCACGATTCTCGATTGGACATTTTCTCTTCGGCTGCCAGATTTCATACCGATCTTTTTATCCGAATTCATGGCCGTGGTGCTGGCATTACGCAAATTAGGACCATCAATTACGTCAGCCGTGATAGTCACTGATTCGTTATTATTGTGCTCATCCCTTACTGCTTCCAGCAATTCTCGCGTGATGAGGACGTTTCAATCATCGGTACCTGGTTACTTGAGAAGCGTGCGTTTGATTTGGGTGCCTGGCCATGAAGGACTAATCATAAATGAAATTGCAGACTCTCTAGCCAAGGGATCGATAAGTGGCCCGATTCTCCCTTGCTGCCCTTTGACTGCTCATGTTACTGCTGCTAGATTTCGCAGGAGTGTCATTATACAGGCATTATCAGGTTCCGCAATTACCAACGCTGTGGATTACGGACATCTCCTACACCCTTGGCACAGAGATTTTTGCCGAACACGGAAAATTGAAGTATCCATCACGAGGCTGCGCTGCCGTATACCTGCATTGAACTTCTACCTCCACAGGTCTGGTCTGGTCCCCTCACCATTATGCTCATTCTGTGGCGAAGCGGAGACAATAGACCATTTCTTGTTGCCTTGCAGACGTTTTTCTATTATACGAAAACGACTACTCGAAATCCCGCTTCGCTCTATTGGTCTAACCTTATCAGTACCTGTGATCCTATCTTTTGGAGCCTCCATTACTGGGTTCAGTCACAGAAATGTTTGCTTGGAAATCCCAAATTACCTCATTGAAACCAATCGATTTCCATGTTAGACTGATTGTTCTCCCTCCCAACCATAGCTTTCTTTTATTTCTTATCTATTATTATTATTATTACTATTATTACTATTATTACTATTATTATTATTATTTTTTATACCCGGTTTTCTTCTGATTACTTCCTTTTTTCTCAAAACACAAAACGCTTACTTTTAATCTCCAACGCTGAAATTGTTAACTCCCTTGTTCTTCTTATTATTTTTATGCACCAAATTGAACCACCCGATTCATGGCCAATCCCCCACTGTGGGTATGTGCCACGACCACCCAGGACAACAACAACAACAACAACAGAATAATATTACCGGAGCTGCGTACAATATTTGCAGTCTTGGCTGAATAAATAAGAGTGGTCGTTTCACACCATGCGTATACTGCGCAACAGGACTGTGTGACAGCGGAGCTCGTTTTGGTGTCGTTTTACTATTAGCTGCTCAAGTTCGGCCCGTTTGTTTTACGCCGGAACGCTGTTCTAAAGAGTAGGCGCGTACACTCCTTGCGCAATTCGCGGCAAATTGCTCATAATTCGTTGTCGCCACGTCCAATGCCGGTGGTGCCTAAAATATTCATTGTACCTCACAGACCTCTCTAGCCGCCTGATATAGCGCTTACATCAAGCAAAGCTCGACGTTTCCAGAACCTTTTGACTGCGGTATCGCGACGCAGGCGAACTACGAGCTCGAGACGGCGTAGCGGAGGCAGCGACTGGCGCGGCGCGAATCGCTCGCTCCCTTCGGTGCGTCGGCGGCTGCGATCAGCGGCGGCTGATCCGGGATCAGGCCGCCGGGTCACGGGGGTCGCAGCAGCACCCCCGCAATGCCGCCCCTCCACCCCCGAAATCTCCCGCCGGAGAACGTGCACACCAGCCCCCGTGCATGCAGCGGAGTGTCGAGCGGGGCGAAGTTGCAGGGGGTGGTAAATCGGGAGAGGTCGAAGGCACGCAGGTTCGTCCGGCACGAGCGTCGGAAGGTCGTGACCTCCTCCTCCGCGCGCCGGCCAAAACCACCCGAGCAGCCGCCGCCGCCGCCACCACCACCACCACGCATAGAAGCCAAAAGGCACGGACGGCATCTCCTCCCCCATACAACAACCGACTCGTTTTTTTTTATTTGTTTTTTTTCCTTCACCAAGCTAGCGCGCGACGAAGCCGTGGTATACCCGTGGAGAGAGGCCCAGCTCGCGGGTCCGTGCGCGGCTGAGGGCGTTGTTGCATCTTGCATCGTCGTCGGCATACACGCTGCTATGCCCGCGGGTTCATTCGCCGAATCAAATGCGGCGCAGTCGCTCGACGGTGGTGCTTCAGAGGGCTGTAGACGGGACGGGTGTAGTGGCTGATACGGGCAGCGCGGTAGATGATGATGGTGGTAGAATTCCGCCGCATTGTAGGACTTGAACTTGCATCCACCCACTCCTGGATCCCTGACCCGCTCTCTCCTTTCTTTCATGTAGTATCGTGTGTTTTTCTCGCCTGTGTTGCCTCTGCGAGCGCGCCTTTGGTATTTGCCTGCACCAACCACCTCCGCTTCCGAGTCACGACGTTTTTGGTTGCGAGCGAGCGGGTGCAAGGCCGCGCGGGCGTGCGAAAATGGGAGCTGGGCTTCCCCTCCCAACCGCCTCCCAGCCCTCGTATCATCGCCGTGACACCGTGGGCGCCTTCTGTTGAAATTCGTCGTGTACTTTCGACGTAACTAGGTTCCTCGTTATGCTACGTCTCCTATGCTTTGTCAGTTCGGGGAAAGGAGGTGAAGGAAGATGGGGCACGACAGTAAGTGGCTCTGAAAAGCTTTAACGCGTCACTGAGAACTACTTGGACGTAAGCTCAGGCAGAGAGACGGAAGAGAGTAGGGTGATGAATGTCATATTTGGTGCTCAAAACCTGCGCATTTTCTATTAGACAAGCGAAATTCAGTGGCGAAGCTATAAGAACTAGGCGGCTGCCGACAAAGCTTTGTCCGCGACCGACAATGGTCATGTTGCTTGGCGACTGCTTCAGAAGAGCGCCGTGCTGCGATATTGACGAGATTTCTTTGATGCAGCTGTGCTTCGCAAGAAGGCGCACAATATCCTGGGCTTTTGCGGGGCTTGATACGTATAAGAGGCCACGTATTGTACTTCACGCCGGAGAGACGAGGCAGAGTGGCCGCGGCGCACTTTTATGCACTAATCAAATCAGTGATGAACGAAATCGCAACAATCGCGGCCAATCTGGCCTGCAGCTGCACCACCGATGTATCGTGCTTGCAAGACATGGAAGCGTCGCTCGAGAGACGAGAAAATGCGGCCTGTCGGTAGCGTTTTGCCTCATTGTGCAGCCGCCTAGCTAGGGAGCCTACACGCAAGAGCTGTTTAGCGCTTGCACGTAGGCTCCCTACGCGTAGCGTCGGTGGCGTGCCCTCTGCATGCTACACAGTGAATGATCCACGCTTTCCATGACCTGCATTCGTAAGGAAGCGATGCTTGCGACATCATCGCTATGCAAAGCATGTGCGAGATCCACAGGTAGCCGCACACCTGCCCCTCGGCCGATCGCAGGTCGTTCCGCGTGACCGCTCTGCAAGTATTTGGCATTAGCGCTCACGATAGTGCGTGTTATGCGTGTGTGTTTAGGGAATCGCGCCTAACCTCTGCCTCAGTGAAGTCTGTTTTCAAAAGAACTCGGTTAGATTCGGACGCATCCGTGCTGAGGGAATAGGAATGCGAGAGGAGATAAAGTCGCGGGTGGGGTACATTTGACGCTGTGTCTTTCTATCGGTCCTGCTTCGCTCTGGCTTGACTTTCGTTCAACACCGGAGGCCAATGACGACCGCTCCCACTGTCTTTGGGCGTGGCGAAAAAGCCAACACATTTTGCACCTCTCGCGTCAGCTACTAAGGATATATATATATATATATATATATATATATATATATATACACACACACAAAGAGGAAAGGCAGGGAGGTTAACCAGATGTCAGTCTCCGGTTTGCCGGTTTGCTACCCTACACTGTTGATGGGAGATAGGGGTTAGAAAGAGGGCAGAGAGGAAAACGTAAAAAAGAAAAAAAACTCGCACACGGAGGCACACACAAGAACCGTTCCAGTTAAAGACGTTCACTAAGGCCGGTAGATTGCAAAAAGCGCAATAGGGCTTGCACGGCCTTCTTCTGTGACGGTCGGTCCTTTCGATAGTCTAAAATTCTTTTTTCCGATAGCGGTCTGTCGTCCAGCTGGTCGACGAACAGTATAGATAAGCACGCCGGAACACACGCATTAAATCAATCGAACACGCAATACTGCTGTGTCGCCCATGGGCAGGAGTAGCATTCAGTAGCTCCTACTACTATCGCATTGGAATGGCGGTCTGACCGATGTGCGTTAAGTGCAAGTGCGAAGAGACCATCAGTCATCTTATGTGCCACTGTTCTCGCTTCGATAACCAACGTCACGCCCTCCAGTGTGCCGCCTTGAATAAACCATGGACGATAGACCATTTACAAAAGCAAATTTCTTGAGATCCTGGCCTCACAGTTCATTAGGCCAGAAAACCGTTCCAGTGCTTCTTCAGTACCTGAAGGCTACAGGCTTGAGTGCTCGACTGTGCACATCCTGCACCTAACTTAGTGGATGTGCAAGTGCGATATTGACTCATCTCTCTCTCTCTCTCTCTCTCTCTCTCCAAGTGTAGGGTAGCAAACTGGACTCAGTCTGGTTAACCTCCCTGCCTTTCCTTCTTCCCTTCCCTTCTCTCTCTCTCTTAATCGATTAGCTGTTTTGTTTCGTCCGTGTCCGCTGGTCGTCAGGCCTTAGTCCGCATACTGTATATCCTTCAGGTGGAAGCTATAGGACGATTGTCCTGTTGAGAACTCCCTCCACACACGGTTTCATTGCACCTACTAGCCCCTTATTTTATGTTTGTTCGAGTCTTCTACGTGGTTTTGTTTTCGTGCTCGCACAACAGAAAGCGGCGTGCGTGTGCTGGGAAAGCAGCCCCAGCAGTAGGATTGCTACGCCGCTTAGTAGCTTTAGCCTTGTGGGGAGTGATGTGTTGTTCACACTCTGTTTGTTTTGGTGTAGACCTGTGCTCACGTGTGGGCGTATTGAGCTCGCGTAGTTACCCGGAACTGTCCGTTCGTGTTCGCTTTTGACCATTGATCGTTCAAGCTAGTGCGTTCAATTTCACCTCTTTTACCGCCGCAATTGACGGTGCCGAGCTGATACCCTCAAACCTGACCGCTGCCTTTTCATTTGATTCATGTTTTCGTCATGCAGACCATGCAACGAAACTCTGCAATAAGGTGCGGCCTGTAGAGTTTAATACAGATTCGCTATATATTTTCCTCTGTTTAATGTTTTTCTTTCTTTCATTGCTAACCTGACGCTGCATACAGTGAAGCGATAAGAGCTTCTCGTATTTTCCCGTCAACAAGGAGCAGGCGCAGCGTGTGCATATATGTTGACGCATACTGCAAAGGCGCTTTCATATCTTTCAATGGCCCTTTGCCAGTCCCGAATATTGCGGATTTCCAAAAAAACTTATTCGATTATGCGAAAACAGTGCGATGTCGATTTTCTCGCCGGAACTTAAGCGCCTAATGCACAATTTAAGCAGGCACACTTAGAACCGAAAAGAAAAAATACGTGTGCGAGCTTCTGGTATTTTTAAAGCACCTAATGTAACGGGAATTAGAATAACCAAATGAATGAATAAATAGATAAGAAAGAAAAAAGAACACACCTTATCATCAGTTATGCTCCTTTATTTTTATTTCTTTGCTGCCCTCCTGCCTGTCTTGTTAGCCATTGGAAAATCGCAGATGGTCTTTTTAATCGATTCTTGTGGGTTCTGTCTCAACTACGTACCCACGTTCATTTGTTTCCGTCTTTCGTTTTCCCCTTACCCTTCCCCCAATGCAGGGGTAGCAGAGCTGACTGACTTCCGCCTTTCTTTTCCACGGCATTTCTCTCTCTCTCTCGCTCTTGTCATCTTATAGCCGTCTAGCGTGAATCCCTATGTGTCTGTCACATTTATTTCAAAGTATTGGCGAAAGCAGAATACCCAGTTTTCCGAGGTAAACTTTAGACGCGACGTTAAAAGAACAATTTTTTTATTACGTATGCGATGCGTGACGTTGCTTTCCTGCTAGTTCTTGGTTAGCAAGCCAAGAGGCACCGAAATATACATATATAACGCTTCTGCGGGAAAATAACTACTGGGGAGAATTATTTGCATCCTGTTGAAATTGACGTCGGCTTCCTATCACTTCGCTTTACCTTTTCGCTCAGACGAGGGGGCCGCTCTCTGCGCATGTCGCAGGACTGACTTGATCACGACGTCCCTCATTAAGCTCCGACCGCATTCAGGCCGGCTTCAGCTTCACCTCGCATTCGCGAAACGCTTAAGCGATGTTTCAGATGCGCGTGGTAACCAAGCGCCAAGTACATTCACTTGGCACATACCACGTTCAAATATTCCGAGACAGCCTGTTCTCCTTTCAGACTTTTTTAGCTTTTACATTACCTGCATACTCTCTTTCTCTTTCTCAGCTGCGTGGGCGAAGCTATGCACAGGCGGTTTCTGTTCCTCGTAGTTAGGAGAGGAGGAAACGATCCCGGCGACGAGCTTCGTTCCTATAACGGCGAAATTCAGCTCCGACCTCTGCTTCATGTACGAAGCGCTTCTTCGCTGTTAATTCCGGTTGGCTTCATTCCACCCGCCATCCGTATACTCCTGTTGCCTTCTCAGCCTGGTCTCACGACATCACGCGTCCGACCCTCTTCTTGGTATTGCCGTGGCTTCAGAAAAATGAAGAAAGAAAAAAAAAGAACGAGAAGGAAAAGAAAAAAACGATATAAAAAAAACGTGGACTGCTTCGTTTTCTTCGGAAACAGAAACCGCGCTAAGACATCGTCTACGGCGGCGGCGGCGGGGGGTGATTCTCGCCGAAAGCTTCCCGCGCACGTGAGGCAGTGGGGTGAAGGAAAAAGGAGAAAAATAAAAGGATTACGTGCGTCCGATGGCACGAAACGATAAAGGCTGGCTGCGCCGGGAGCTGGCGGAACGGAATGCGCGCTTAAAGGGAAAGCTCGCGCATTGTGTTGTATACTACGCCACGGGGAGTCTTTCTTTCTTTCTCTCACGTGTCTGTCCCGTACCTATTCTTCTTTCCGCCGTCCGTTCGCAGGTTCATTTTTTTTGTTACTTTTTCCTTTCTTTTTTTTTGTTTCCCCTACTACTTCCTTCCCCGCACGGAATCTTCTCGTTCTCACACGTTCGCTTTCTCTCTTTAATTCCAGCCGCCTTTGTCTTCTCACTTCCGCGCTCTTTATCGCCCCCGGGCCGCGTCGTTTCCGTTTGCTTTCGTATCGCCTTTCCTTGGGAATTGTGTGGGCCTCTTTGTGTGGTTAGGGCTGCGATTTGAATTTTGGGTTTGAATCGAATAAGGTTAGCCTTTGAAATGATTAAATGAGCAGTTTGCAAACATTGCCAGACCTATGCCAGAAATGCAAAACCTCAGGTAGTGACTCCGTCCGCCACCATCTTCTTCCACAATCCGCCCCCCACCCTTTCCTTCCCCCGCTTGTTTCTTTTTTTTCCTTCTTTCTCCGCAACGTACCAGTCTTTGAAGTATGAGCACGTCAAGATTAACACAGAATACTGAAGCCTGTGAGGCGTTTTCTTGTCGGTATTATTGCTACGACCTCATTGAGGACGTCGGCGAGATAGCCGGTTGTGAATGAGTCTACAATGCCGAGAAAAAGAGAAGCGCGCCATTCTTGAAGTCCTCCTTCCGCCTCGGGAACACCCGGTGAGAAATGTATTTTTCTTTTTTTGCTTTACCTCTTATACCAACACTGAAGTCAGTCTAATTCCTTCTGTTGGGAGAATGAAAATGAAAAATGGCGCGAACCAACAGGACTGATCCTATTGTCTCGAGAGACATCCTGTTTTCGTTTTTTTTTTCTTTAATGCGACGGTTAATGCCTCCGGGCATACAGGGATATGGGATGCAGGCAGGACGATTAAACGAATGAAAAAAGATTTGCGCATATAATAAAGTAGAGGAGGAATTGATAATGTGGTTTCTGCGTCCAAGCAGTGTAATGACTAGGATTATGAGGCGAAAGACCCGTTGCAGCGAGGTGCCGGAGCCTCGTCGCTTTCAACGCAGGGAAAACCTACAGCAGGTGGTGGATGTCGGCTTCAGCATTGCGTGACTTGCAGACATTCTGTGAAATCGTTGTTATACTTGACACGACAGCGAGAATGTTTCTTTCTTTCTTTATCCAGTGGTGTGAATGAATAATATGTGTGTGAATGAAATAATTACAACGTCCACTATCCTATAGCATCTCCGTCTCCATCATCCGATAACTATTCTGCTGTCTACCGTACCTGCCTGGACTCAAGAGGGTCTGCAGTATCGTAAGATACAAATAAATAAATAAACTCGCTCACTCTTTGCGGAGCATCATATCAAAGACATGCACCTCCTTCCGTTTGTGATTTAACGCTTTACTTTTCTATCTGCGCCCCTTGCTCTCATACTTAATTGGACATTATATTTAGGATTTGGTGTGTAATTCGATTTTGCTGACACTTTCGCAAGAGCGCAAACGCCGCATTGAGCAATCGCGGGAAGGGAAGGTGTGTGCTATGACTGCAGCCGGGACGAGTGCCTGGCGTCCTGCCGCCCTTGCCATAACTTTGCAAAGTGGCTCCAGCAAAAGCTTCAACTTGAGATTTGAATATCACATAAAGTTCCGTGCCCTGTTGTCAGTCAGCTGTTGTCAAGCCATCAGTAAGCGAATTCACCGCTAAACAGGTCTCGCACGCAGTCACGTTGTTTGTTGTGGATCTGCGGCTGTTCTGGGTCTGTGGTGCTGCGCAGTGCGTGATGTACATAGCACTTTCGTCGCTCGAACCGCAGGAAAACTGTTAGGCTTAGCCTCCTGGGCAATTGAAGGTGAGCAACCGCGCATACGACGGGACAAGAGATACTAAAAGAGCGCATCCATTTCTTTTGTACTCAATTGTCCCGTCATTCGTGCTGTTCGTACTGATGCAGGCCGGCCCTGCCGCACTTTTTTGCAATCAAGCAGGCTAGCCCGCCAAATATAGCGCCCAGAAATTTTCCAGGTCGCCAAGCTGGCGTCATTGAGCCGGTTATGGCGCTGGCAGATCTGCGCTCGAAAGGGTCACTGCAGGAGAGCAGTCGAGCTTCACAGTCATGCGTACAAAACGACTTCCACAGTATTCAGAGCGAGGTCGTTAATAGAGCCACTTCGGCCACTCGAGTGCGGCTGTTTGATTTTTTTCCCTAACCATGAACAAAATTACATGAGCCGATAGAAAAAGAAAAGTGTGGGGAACGACTGTTTAGTTAGCACACCGTCAGGTCATAAACTCATGGGATTAAGGGTAACACAATGCCAAACTCACTTTTGATTTGTACACTAAATTTTCAAATCGTCCCAAGCAAGATCTATTCTTTGTATTGTATTCTTTTACTTGTAATTATTTGTAATGTTGATTTCAGAGTTATCCATTGTTGTTCGTTACTTTCCACTGCGTTCAAATCAGTGTTCACACGCTACTATCGGGGTGATTGCGTAGTACATTGCTTCTTATTTCGGAAATTTTTTAGATTTCCTCAACTGCCGTCGTGTTTTTGATGGCACTCGATCAGGGGTTAGATTTGCACTTCTTGTTACGTCATCACGAATGCTTTTGCGTGTAAAACAATTAATAGACATTGATGCAGTAGAAGAACGAGATGCACATACAACGCTGCGTGTTTGTGTGTGTGTGCGTCTTGTACTTGCTCTGCGTACATAGTGGCGCTACACCTGTAAACGTTAGACGGCAGCCTCTCTATTGCTTCTTTCACTCTCCTCTCACGTACGATACTTTCGGTCTTGTGTGCGTTGTTGCTGCCGACATTCTCTCCACCTTTTATTGCTCGTTTCATTATGTAACAAGTGAGTCATCGCTTTTCTTTTGTTCTTCTAGTACTCCTTCTCGGAGTTCGATTTCTTTTTTTGTCTTACCTGTGCTGCGTTTGCTCAGTCATTGCTTTCTAGATGTAAAAGCGCGAGGGAAATCTTCAGGCACACTGAGCGCCCATTTCTTCCGTAATCGTCCGCTTATCGTGTTCTTGTATCACACCACGCATTGACCTTTCGCCCTCCTTTTTCTCCCTCGTTTCACCGCGCGGTCCTCACCCTTCGCTCTGAGGCTGGCTTCATTCTCGCACTTACTGCGGCCTTGAACGGAGCTGGGAAGCAGATCGAAAGAAAATAACAGCAAGTAATGGGACTACACATCGGCAACAGGCCTCATATGGAAGAAAAGCTTATCAGCCAGCAGTAACTACGTAGCAAAAGCAGAAGCAGCGGCAGCAAGAAAAACAACCACCTACCGTGCGCTCCTCAATGTCCGGCGTTACGCTTTTATTTAGTCTTCTTTTCCTGGCCCGTCCCACGGTATCATGTTTTCTCCGCTCTGCGCACGACTCTGCTCGCTGCTTGTCTTTCGCCGGTCGCCGAAAATGACCGGCGCCAGGCCGGCGGGGCAGACCTTCGCGGGGGTACACCATTGCACAGGCATTTTAATAGCATCCGACCCTCCCTTTCTTCTTAACAACGGCAGGGGGTCAAGGGGAAGGGGGGGGGGGTGCGAGTGGTAAAGCGTGCAGCTCGCGCATGGCCACGGGGAGACCGTAATGGTGTCCGCCCCGCTGCGTGTATTGCGACGCGAGTCGACCGTGAATCGCACGCGCAGGCATGCGGCAGCAGCGGCCGAGGAGAACAATGCCCGCAACAACAGGTGTTCGCCGTTGTTTCCCTTCTGGCTTATATATCTTTTCTTCTTCTCTGTCTTTTACGCGCGACACGCTTGGTGCCGTTTCACGCCGCCTCACGTCGCGAGGAGATCAGCCTTGACACGCGCGACGAATGTTAAACGCTCCGCGAGAGGTTCACGTCCCTCGGCCTTATACGTCGCATCGCTTTGCCGGGCCTGACGAGCCGGCTGTTTATTTCGATGTTTCCCCAGGCCGGTTTTGGGAGGGTCTCGCTCCTGGGATAAGTGATGCCGCGTACGTCGGCTGCGGGCTTGCGACCCGTTCTCGAATTTCGCGCTTGCCGTGCTTGACGCTGCCGGGGCTTGATGCGGACGGTGTTTTGCACGACAGAGGGACAAGGAGGTTCCCTGGCGTAAGTTGAGTAGCGTCGTGAGCGCTGCGTGCGAGGCTGACTGCGTGCTCCGAATTTCGTGCGCGCGATTTTGCTGGCGAAGTCACGAGTGAGTGACGCGCACGCAAGAAAGGTGTAGTGCGCCAGTTTAATCGCGACCATTATTTGGCGTGTGCATAAATAAAGACGGCACGAAATAATTTAATTGCAGAGTCAAAATTCCTTGCGTGTGTGAACGCGTGCGTGAAACTATACCGTGTGAAATGCTTGGTACGCGTTTCCAGTCAAAGGCGCGATGTTTCAGAGTCGACCATGCACCAGCGTCGCTCCGGAAGGCAATTTGTGGTGCACGAGGAACTGGCACGTCTCTTGATCAACGTTTTCGTCTGTCATCTTCGTCACGTGGTCACCCCTGTTTTCCTACCCATCGTTGCGTATAGTGTGTTTTGCAATCAAGACGGGCATCGCGATCTTCCTCCACGTCCCGTCCGCGAGCTGTTTTCCCCCGCCCTTGACGTGCGCGCACAGCTGACGTTCCGACACAAGAGCCCTCGGCGCATCCGCGCGACATCGTGGAATGTCAAGGCAAAGATCCTTCCGCCGCCAGAGCAGCTGTGTGGCCTGGAGGGCAGCAGGCAGGCTATGGGGAGGCGACGCGCAGCTGACGTCGGGCGTTTCTGGCGGGAGAGTCAAGGATGGTTTTGTGGAGGATTGCTTGGCGTTTGGCGGCCGTCCTTGACACTCGGCTCTGACGAGTCGCGCCGGAGAGGGGGTGGGGGCGGGGGTTATCTTGTGCAGGCGCACATGTTTCTTTTTCCACTCCAACTCGGGCCACCCGCAGCTCCTGTTCTGGTTTTCCTTTCCATTCTTGTTTTCGCTATGCTTTACTCCCGCTCTTATTACGCTGTCAATGACGCGAAGTTGTTTGCTACCGGATCGGGGTTCGCACTAATTATTTAACTAATGATTTGCCTCTCACAAACGCGCTCTGTTCATCTGTACTAAACGTAGCTGTAGACTTGCTACACGAACTTGTTGCGAGCGGGCCAGGCTGATGGGGAGGCAAGTGAGAGCATCAATGACCTGACCTTATTGCGTTGCATGGACCAAGTCGACTGGCCTTGTGCAAGTAAACAGGTATAGGTTCAATCCAGCGTGCTAACGTTTCATTGTACCTGGCATCCCAGTTTCGGCTCGACAACCCGTCTCCATCTGCTTTTAACGGGCAAAGATGGCGGAGTTTTGAGCCGACATGACCTAGGGAGCTTTATGCAATTCTCAACAGCGTTTGCCCTTAGGCTCCTTAACGCGATCTGTGTAGGCTCCCTTACACGATGACGCTTTGCATAACGGACGCAAGCGTATCTATCCCGAGTAGGTTTTAAACTATAAAACTTCTCTCTGCGAGCAACAGCACCGCAAATGTTCCTACATGACAGTGCTTCAGGGACGCGATCGTTCGAAACGCGCGTTTCGACCAAGGATCTGCGATCGCACCCTCAGATTACCGTTCACTGCGAGCACCCGAGCTTCTCAGTGGCTGGCTATGGTGCTAGGCTGCTGAGCACGAGGTCGCGGGATCGAATCCCGGCCACGGCGGCCGCATCTCGATGGAGACGAAATGCGAGAACACCCGTGTACTTAGATTTAGGTGCACGTTAAAGAACCCCAGGTGGTCAAAATTGCCGGCGTACGTCCTCCGCTACGGCGTGCCTCACAATCAGAAATTGGTTTGGCACGTAAAACCCCATAATTTAATGTAAGCAACCGAGCTTGAGTTCATAAATACAAATCCAGTTTTGTGCACTTTCGATCATATGGGCAACGTCCAGATGCATTATATTAAAAGGTATACAGGTGCATGGATATGCTTCGTCGCTGTAGTACATATCTTTTACTGCTACTTTTGTTGAAGGAATAGTTAAAGAGCAAATTAAATAGTGTCCAGAGAAACAGCGAACGTTGCGCAAGACAGCACGCAAGGATTGCGAGTTATCTTCGTCGACACTACCATAACGTTGAGAATCCGACTGGTTGCCGCACTGAAGAGAAACATTTATATTGTGGCGTGAGAATCTGTTAATCGCTGGATCACATTTCGCATTTTCTAGAAGGAAATTCACCAAGGCACGATTATTGGTTCATTGCAAAATATTGACGTTATTTGCAGAAAGTCTCTTGCTCAGCACCATTTGTTGAGCGAAAGAAGGAACGCGAACATTTCGACCGGCTGGCAGCCTCGTATGCTAATATCGTTGGGATGTAAAAGGTGTTTCACTAACTTGAACCAAGGATTGTTAAAAAGTGGATAAGGGTAGCTGAATGAAACCAGCGATATATGGTTTGCCGTCATGTGGCGCTCTTTAGAGTATTTTATTACATACCACTTAATTAGTTAATTAACCAATTAGTTAAATATTCAATTTAGGGCCAAATGCGTTTCGTTGCGCTGTAGAGCGGTTCAGAAACAGCCGACGGAATTTTTTTCGTGGCAACGTACATACCGCGTGGCTATTTTTTCGGCGTTTAAAGAAAGCCCGCCAAATATGAAATAAAACCATGTGACTGCGCTCGTGCGCTATCATATTGCAGCACTCTCAACTGTGCGTCGATCCTATCGCTTATCAAGGACGACGGCGCGTCATTTCCATGTGGCACCGTCAAAGATGCTAGACGCACTATGAAGCCGCGGGCGCTCACTTCGCCATTGGCCGCGCGCACGGTTACTTCGCACGAACCGCGATTGAGAACGATGCAGTACGACAGCGCATGAGCGCAGTCACATGGTTTTATTTTATGTTTTGCGCGCTTTCTTTGAACGCTGAAAAAAAAAAAAAGCATGCAGCATGTACTTTACTTTGATCCCCCCCCCTCCCCCGAAAAAAAGAAAGATCTATCTGAATCCCCTCTACAACGCAACGAACCCTAAAGTGAATATATAACATTTTGCATAATTGACTTTAGTTTATCAAATAATTAAGCAGAATATAAAAATACTCTAAGGAGCGCCACATGACGGCAAACCATATCTCGTTGGTTTCATTCAGCTTCGGCTAACCATTTTCTTTTTAAATCCTTGGTTCAAGTTACGTGAAACACCTTGTATAGAACATCTGATGTAGGCAGTGATCGCAGAAACACGAAAGCGGCATATAGGTGTACAGACAGACATATATTAAGGCGTAAGCCTTTAGTGGCACATCAGTGTCCGGGGGCAATCCGTGGTGGACGCAGGAAAGCGGTGATCACCGGCGAGAGGAGCAAAGAAAGTAGGCGCCACCGGCGAGGGGAGCAAAGAGAGGAGGCGCCATGCCATGCAGTAGCGCTGTGCGAGTGGGTTCGTGGGAGAGCGCGGGCATGCGGGTGGGGGTGGGCGCACATTGGCGACAAACCTTGCAGTTCCTTGACAAACAGTTCAGATAACAGCTGCAGAGGCATTCAGAGATAGGCTTTCGCTTATCGCAGTTTAGCTCAGCAAAGTGCCCATAGATATTTTGTTTCGTTGCATTGACGGTTGAAGAACCACAGACACTATCGGAAAGCGCGAATAAGGTACCTAGCTCTTTACTGGGCTAAGTTTTCAAAGCATGCTTTATCAGTACAAACTGATTTAGTGTTTCGGTTTAGTGCCTGTTTATCAAGAGCAATAATTCGTTGAAAAACAGTCGCCGGCAATAGAATGAAACAATGTACGCGTGACATTATGCATGCCAAAGCTGTCGGCAAAGTTGAGACTCGTAGATCTCAGAAACTAGATGTCAGAAAAGGTCCTCAACGCTTCCTCGCGCAGGCATAGTACGTTCACATTTCAACAGGACTCTGCTGGCGGAAAAGTATGTGTGGCATGCAATCAAGGAAAAGTTGAAGGGTGTCTGCGCATGTGTTGCTTCGCCAAGTAGCCCGGCAGAGTTTGCCGGCGCTTTAAGTTTCTTCGAATAGAGACGGAATCAGTGCCGCTGCTAGCGGGGACGGTGTCGCTTTAGTCGAACGCTGAAGAGAAAAGCGGAAAAATGGGACACATTGCTGTGAGTGCTGTATTTTATGTTTTACATTAAGATAAGCGCTGCAACAAATTAGACGTTTATGTTTCTGTTCCCCAGCTTAAGCTAACGACTATGAAAATGTCGGACTATACTAAAGGGTGTCGCAGCTAACGTTAGCCAAGCTGTACAACAACAACAACAACAACAACAACCACAACAACAACAACATATTTAAAAAAACACGGCATAAGACGTTGTTCGGTCGTCACGGGTGTGACGACCGAACACAGTAGGTTTTATAATTGTGTTTTGCACCGTCTTATAAAAAATCTTTTTTTGTTCAACAGCTTGGCTAGTGTTAGCTGGTACACGGTATATTTTGGAGCCTCCTCATGATGATGTCGTCGCACACACCCTTGTTATGAATATACATCGGTGCTAAATGGGCGTTATGGAGAGTGCAAGCAAGAAAACGTCACTTTAAGAAATCATAGGGACACTCAAGAGAAAAGTCAGTTCTACAATACCAAAAATGTCCCCGACCGTTTATATTCTGGTATGTTGCCTGTATACAGCCAACATACCAGAATTTTCATTCCCTTCTTGCCGAGTACCAGTATTGAGCACGCAGTTTCTGAACTGTCTTTGGCCAACACTGAATGACAGGCAGCGAGCGTCACTTGTTAGTTCAGAGCAGGAACACAGGACGAGGAGGACAGAAAGTCTGGCGCGCGACTCCCTTTCTTTTGAAAGCACGGTCATACGAGACAGACTGACGCAAGATGTCCGGCTGCAGTGCTGTTGTCGCACGCGCGACGTAAAGCAAATGAAATGTGTACTTATGGTTTACATATGACGAGAGCCGTCTGTACAAATTCCAAACGAAGTCACAGGCGGCTGGGGTGGAGGCCCACTTTTAGTTTTCTGCCTGGTGTTCCCACCCCTATTGACGAAAAAAGTTTTCGCAAAATATTTTCTTCTTTTCATTGGTTGCACACACTCTCTACATGTATTGCACATTTAAATAGAAAAATGAACACTTTTTTCCGGGTATCTACATGTGTCGTCAATAAAGGGCTAAATACATTCTGGGGTTTTACATGCCGAAACCACGATGTGATTGCGAGGTACGTCGTGTAGTGGGGGACTCCAGATTAATTTTTACCGCCTGGGATTCTTTAACGTGCACCCAATGCAAGGTACCCACGAGCACTTCTGCATTTCAGCCCCATCGAGATGTGGCCTTCGCGGCCGAGATTCGATCCCGCGACCTCTAGTTCAGTAGCGTGACGCCATTGCTGCTGGCGCGCCGTGGCCAGTCAGAAATGTTGTTCCCAATGTAACAAGAGCCTCCGTAAGCCAGAACAGACGCAAAGACGACTGACGATTCCTTTTTTTTTTGAAGTTCCCTAATTACTCGCCGTGACGTCGCCGATTCTGACGGTGCTTGCTTGGCCTCGTTAATTTTTTTAACGGTAAAAATAGACTACATTGTATTCTTATAAAAGAAAATCCAAGGAAGGAACTTACAGAGTTTTGAGTACATTTACCGAGCCCCAATGACCCAAGAACGTGAAATCAGTTTGAAATTCGTGACGTCACACTCAGGTATACTGGCGCTGGTGCGCGAAGTCTCTAAAAAAATTTAGCTTTGACCTTGGCTCTATCGCTTAATGATCGACATATCACGGCGAGATTACCGCAAACGGAGTTTGGCTAAGCTTATCAATTGAGGCTAAGCTTACCTACTGTGTCTCTTTGGGGTCTCTTTAAAGGCGTTAAAAATGCTTACAGCGTACTTGTGCGCCCCCTGCCTCCGCAACTTTTTCCTCGTTGCTGCTGAGAGCTGTCCGCGAATGTACGCGCGGCCTCTCAGATGGCGCGTACCGCTGTCGCAAGTCATGGTATGCGTTTGCGTTTACGCGGCGCGATTCTCTGCTGCGGCGCGGAGTGTGACTTGTTATATACAGTGGCCGCGGGAGACGCTTGCCCGAAGGCCGAGCCTCAAGCGGCCGGAACTCGGTGGAAATGTTCGCTTGCAGACCTTTCTGGCAGTGGTGGCACGGAAAAGCGAGAGTGAAAACTCGCACGTGTGCGGAGCTCGTTGGCGTCGATGCTTGCGTCTCAGTGATTATGCGAGTATGTCTGTGTTGCGAAACGTGAAGAGAAAAAAAAACAAGAAAAAGGCAATGTGACTAGTTGGTTGCAGCGTGGCAGACACTGAGGGAGGGAAGAGGCTGTCCAATAAGTATACTATGCGCCAATACGAAATAGAAAAGCGTGACGCTAGATTCAAAGCCGATAATTTCATGTTTTCATGCTTTAAAATAAATAAATAAATAAATAAATAAATAAATAAATAAATAATGCGTTCCGTGAGAGGTGTTGTTCAACGCGAGAATTAGCCCAGGAAATGGAAGTTAGCGATCCTCTGGCCTTTATGCTTGCAGTACTCTACTTTAGCATGGATAAACAGCTCACTTTAATTCTGGAGCATGGAACGTGGAATACGACTGAACATTTCTTTTTTCCATCTCGGACAGCGCCTTTCCGAAGCCCTGCGCTACTTCCATCGGATCGTGCGGAGTCCGGGCATTTAATAGGCCTTGCCGGAAGTCACCTCGAATTGGGAAGGCCGCGTGCTGCTCGTGTAGCGTGCGACTATACTGTGCGCTACAAAAGCAAGCGCGATAATCTCGCGGCTGCTTGACTTTCTGTACACAATCTGCGTAGTTCGTGGCGAAGCGCGCACTCAGCGGCAAAGAGAAATCGAACTGGAAGATTAAAACGAAACCAAATAACTGAGACACTGGCATATCATATCATATCATATCATATCATATCATATCATATCATATCATATCATATCATATCATATCATATCTAGCTTAAACCTTCGTCGTTCGAGTCATCGATCTGTTTCAGGAGAACTATTGGCACCTCTAGTTGTGGTTCAACGGCAAACATATCGTCTTAATTTGAGTCGATGCTTGAATTAGTTGATCATTTCGGATTACAAGTGCCGTTTCCACTATATAGATACACTGGGTAATCTTAGAAACACGCAGAGACCGCCTACTGTACCACGTCGTACCAGATATTATGTAACGCCGTCACAGGGAGCAGAATGTCCTGAAAATATGGCTCCGAATTATCGCGTGCTTTTATTGTTTTTTTTCTCGTTGGACAATAAAGAGAGAACTGGGATCGGAGTTACCTAAAATGACGCTTATTCAGCTTTGTCGAGCTGCACTGCGACCGGTCAGCAGGTTTATTGTTCGACCACTGTTTATCATTTATGGTCTCCATCTATTCCTCAGCGCACCTCGGTATTCTTTGGAAAGGCTCGACCGAGACACGCGCTGCAACTGCCGCGACACTGCACGCAACTATCGCGGAGGCGTGGTTCGGGCAAATGAAAGCAACCGAAGCAGGCTGAAAGAGAAAGCTGCAACCACGGTATTTCGCGCCGGGAAACGAAAGCAACGCGCGCAGCGTCGCCGCCGTCCTTCGCGTCGAATTCCTGAATGTCATTTGCTGGCTCGACGAACGCGCGCGCGCAGCCGGCCCGCCCCTTTTTTGCATACTACCCGCGTGCAAGATGGAGCAGGGAGAGCTTTGCTCTTGCGAGGTGTGGAAGTTGTACAGCGGGTTAAAAGAACTGATTCTGAAGAAACGTATTTTGTTACGTCCACTGCCTTTCAAACAGCGACCAACCTGCGAGCGCTTATACCAGTGCCCACTTTAGTATGACATTAAAGAAGAAGAAGAAAAGAAAAAAAGAAATGCCCGTAGTCCATTTTTACTGTCGCAGCAATAGCTTCTGCGCGTGATCCGATCCTTCAGTTGTGTACACTTGTGTATTCTGTAGACAGCCCGTGATCACCTACCGGCATGCGGCGTCAAAATTGTGGCACCACTGCTTGTATTGTGCGCACCAACCTATGCGTTCAATTGACGTTTTACGCCTGTTACTTCAATTTAAACCAGGGAAAGCGCATATAGGGCAGCTGTCTTTGTAGGGTAGTCCCGTGCGTCTATATAGTTTACCGGCCTTACAGCTCAGTTTATGTTACAGGTGATTGAGGACCGTAGCCGACAATGTGCCAGAGTATATAGCTTGAAGACTAACATGCGGAGAAGTAGAATAATGTTCAGTAGCCCAGAAAGAGATTGAGGAATTGTAATTGGCAGTCAGCCTCTAGCATCTCTGCAAGAAGGCGTTTGTCTAGGCCAATTATATATATAGTCACAGAGGACCTGTATCACGACAAGCATATCTGCAGAATAACAAAAATAGGTTGGAACGGTAGGCAGTACCCAGTCACGAACGGCAGATTACTGCTATCTTAGAAAAATACAAGGGTAGAATCATTACGTTCTGCCCTTGCCAACATATATGTGGCAGTTTCACGAATAAGTTGATGAATAAGTTGAATAAGGCGCTGGTGTGGATTACAGAGCAAACTGGGCCCATGTTATACAATTGAGATGGAAGAGGAAGAAACAAAACAAGCCACCTAATTCCTACTTAGCAGATAACCGATGCAACCGATGGTCTATTAGAGTTGCAGAATGGGCGCCGACTGCAGGTAAGCGCAGTCACGAAGTCGGCAGGCATGAGATGGTGTCAGCTGGCACTAAGGCAGGGGTAATCGGAGATCGCTGGAAAAATGTCCTCGTTCTGCGGTGAACATCAAGAGGATGATGATTACATGTAATACAAAAGAACGAGTGCCGAGAAACAGATTAACTGAAAAGGCATGTTTTCCATCATGGATGTCAAGACGAATACAATGCTGGATGTGCTCTCCAATCACGTGACACATAAGAGCGCAGTATAATAGGCAACAGCGATGCCTCATGTAACAACGTTCGTTGCCAACCTATTCATACATCCTTCGCACTGCTGGCGTTGGAAGCTTGAACTCGTGGAGGCGTAGATAATGCGTGGCGCGCGCGCCATACCGCACGCTGACTAAGGTTTGGAAATAAACAAAAACAAAGCAAAACAGGGCGGCGGGTGATAGAAGCGACCTCACTCACGTCAAAGAAGCGTTCAGGTGGCACAACGAGGCGGTTAGCGTGAAGTCCGGATTCTTTTGGCACGTTGCGCGGCACTCACACTGAGAAGGCGCACTCCTTTTACACAGTCTTTTCCTTCTCGTAAGGACCCGTACCGTGATGGAGTCTAAAGAAGTCGCATCGTTCGTGGCTGCTTAACCCCGGCGACTTGCGCAACGCCACCGCTTGTCTTCTCATTCGGGAAGCGCGCGGCGAGCGGATCGATTTTGCTGCACCATTAGTCATCATCGTATCGCCCGGTTGCATCATTAGATAGGGTGGATCGTGCCCTGCAGCATCGGCCTCCTTTGCCTCCTCGGAATTTTTCATTTTCTTTTCCTTTTGCCCGGCAGGTTAATTCTCTCTATCTTTTCTTTATCTTCTCGGAAAATCAGCGTATCTGTAAGGGCCGCGGAGATGTTCACTCATAGCGCTGACAATAACGGCAAAACGGTAGCACGTTGATGGAACGTGACCTGCGCGCAAATGACGTTATGTGAAAAAGGAATTAACGCTGTACGTTTGCGGAGCTCTCTCTCTCTCTCTTCCTTTTTTTTTTAACGAATACAGACTTCGCTTGCCGTAACGGCAAAGTAGGTGACGGATGTCTTCGTCCACCGGCAATAATTAAACAAGATTTCATTTACATGGCCGATCGATTCAGCGTGAGAACTGTTCCTTGACGTCGAACACGCAGCTCCTATGCGATCTGTCTTCGCATGTACTGCTTTTTTTTTTGGGTTTTGGACCGCGAGAATTTAAATTTGAAGTGCCTGTTGGCACATATAACCCAAGGTCAGCAGGCAATCTGCGAGCACACCGCCAAGTAGTGCGTGCGAGCTACGCCTGGAGCATAGGCGTAAGCGACGAATATCACCACAAATTGCGTATAGTTATAATCAGCGAAATACTTTTATGTTTTAAGGCATTAAAGATCTCTCGTTTGCCGTCATTGCCCGCCGAAGCATTACCCGGATTGATTATCTATTTTCTTTATATGGTTGTAACTAACAAATATCGAGCCACCGGGTCCATTTTCTCACTCAATACATAATGCAGGGCTCCCGAAGTCGTTTGAAATATCGGGTCGTATACATAATCACGCAGTCTTATTCGAGTTTCGGAGCGGCATGCTCAGGCGACGGGTGCATTTGGCTGCGGTTTCAACAACGTATTGAGGGTGTGGCTGTTGAATTCCCATGAGTGAATCGCGGGCGAGATGCAGGATGCCAAGAGACCCCCCGCGTGTTCTCAAAAATTCAATAAACATTTGCGCGAGAACTTCAAAAGGAATCCAAAGAACAGCGATAGTTTGCAAGACAGCAAGGCAGCGCTGAAGTAGTGCGCGCAGTGTCAGGATTGGGGGCTCAATCCCACCGTTCGTAACTCGTTGTCATAATTGGAGTCGGGCATGAATTAGAAGGTAGCTGGCCCATGCCGTCGTCCAACTTATCCACGCTGAGGACGTTGTTGAAGGGAAAGACTGCTTCGCATCGAGAGGGAGGAATATGGGTTTATTTACAGTATTTACATGCAGTTCATCAGTCTAGCATGACTGCGAGAGAAAAGTACATCAGTCTAACATGACTGCTTGAGAAAGTGCATCGAGCAGCCGCACAACAGTGGCTTATAAACACTCGGTCCTCCCCCGATACCCAGGTGAGGGAAAAGTCCGACCACTCAATGCAGCCGAGCCGCCGTTTTCCGGCAAGGCTTACACACACACACACACACACACTCCCGCACAGGTTCACGGTCCGGAGCCGACGTCGGACGGACTTCGTAGAACTCGGGGCTTGTGTCAGGAAAGGTGCCTTTTATTCACCGAGCTGACCCCCGCAGCGCGGCCGGGTGCCCATTGTCTTGCGTCTTGGACGGCGCGTGGGAAGGAGCCTCGAACTACGTTTCCGCGAGCACTCCCCCACTCGCGGCAGACCAGGGCGGCGGTGGCGGTGGCTCAGTAACAATAGTTGGTCCGCCGAGCGCATTCAGTCACAACGGCGACGAGGCTAGAGCGTAACGGTGGCGTTCCAAGAGAAGTTGCCGCCGCTGTCGCAACTGACTGGCAAAACTTGCACCTCAGCTGGGCCGTTCTTAACAGCCGCCAGTGCCCCAAGCACAGGCGCAAGTGATACTTCACGCATTCAGAGAAAAATTAGCCAGTTCCTCGGCGCTTGCTTCTGCTGCTTATAACATACTTTGAAGCTTGGAAACTCCACGCTGTTGATTTAACGAAGTTCAAAGCATACACCCATTGGCAATCATTCGGGCCAGCGTATACATACCGTGCGCGGTGCGGGCTTGCGTAACAAAAGCGTTCCGAACCCGGCCCCGGGCTTATTATTCCGCCCTTGAAGCCGCACGCCAAGATTCTTAGCATTCGTACGAAGCCAGGTCGCAGATTACAACCGCGGTGCGTAGCCAGAAAACGCGCAGGGAAGATAAGCGAATGGCCGCCTCCACCGTTTCTTCGCACGTGACCGGCGGAGCCTTCGCCGTAGGAATTGAGGGTCGCTCGTGAGCCGCGGAGATTCGCGCATCGCCGTACCCGCAAGGTCGAAACGCCGTCTTCGCCGCCGTCTTCACTGACGCAGCCGTTCGCTGACCATCGATCCAGCCGGAGAAAGAGCACGGAGGAAGGACCGCTGGGAGGAAGGATCGCGGCTTGTGCACGTGCCGTCGCGTGACCAGCTGGCGGCGTGCCGCTTGCAGGACCGTCGGGCGGAAGCCATGCGCGGGCTGCTCGCTCTTTCTGCGGGGCGCCGATTACGCGCAAGGAAGAAGACGAGCGGACCGAAACCCGCGTGCCCGCGCCGGGTGCGTGGCGCCAACAATGCGCGCACCGATGCGCCGCGGGAGATGGAGCCCATTAGGCGCGCGCGTGCGAGCACGCGAACCGCCAATTTGAAGGAGACGCTGCCCCGCCACCACCGCGAGCCGCCGTCCGAGTGGCAGCACCACACTCCACGCGGCTGCATGCCAAGCGTGCGCGAGCGTGCATGGCATGCCCACGGTGCGGCTGCCGTTGGGGCTGACGCTGCTGCTTCTTTGCTCGGCATCTCGCTTGAGTGAACGTTCAAGGCTCGTTGTTCCCAACAAAACCGACTAGAAACAATTCTTGATCTAGTGGTTATCGGAGCTGCAAGCATGGCAGTTCATCCCGAAGACGTCATATACTTGAACTTGTATAAACATCTGTAGTTGCTCCAGCATGAGAACGAAGGCTAACGTGTTGACTTGCTTGAGCTTCCTCCTCCTGGTTTCAGACGTTTTTGGGGCTGTGCTGGTTGATAGTCTGATAATATTTAACAAGAAATTGCGTGTTAGAAATGGGACGATTCGCAATGATTATGCGTGTAACAGAGTCTCATTGGCCTTCTGCGCTTAGAAAACTAGGATTGATTTGAAATTGACGCAGATAAAGCGTAGCAAGTGAAGCCTCAAGAAAGTAATTCCGAAGCCACAAGCACGAAGATATAACGAATCAACGTGCTAATCATAATTATTGTGGAAGCTGCATGATCGCCGTGTCAGGGTTGCATCTAGTAATTAAAGTAAAAAGCTCTATACGGTTCTAGCCTGGCATGCCATATCGGGCGGCGCGCGCTATCTTTCGTAGCCCGACGATAGAGGCCATGGTTCAGCTAATGATTTAGTTCGCAGATTTTACGTTCCGGCACCACGATCTGATTATGAGGCACATCGTTGACTGGTTAACATCCCTGCCTTTCTGTATTCTTCTCTCTCTCCCTCTCTCTCTCGTAGTGGGAGGACTCCGGGTTAATTTTGACCCCGACAATTTCTTTAACGGGCACCTAAACTCAAGCACACGAGCCCTGGGTTTCGTAACCATCGAAATGCAAGCACCGCGCCCTAAATCGAAAACGCGACCTCGCGCTCCCTATAAGCTCAACGCCATAGCCACTGGCCTACTGCGTCGAGTAGGCCATGGTTCAAGGAACCTATGCGGTGCTCCAGGGTATTTCCACGTTGGTTACAATTCCAATGGGCTCAGCGCACTGCGCCAGGCGCGCCTTTCTACATCGTTCATTTTCTTTAACAATGGCGGTTGCAGTCATGATTTAAATAGAGAAACAGCGCGAACGGCGCATGCAAATGCTCGTCTTTGATCTTGCGGCCTGATCACGAGATCTTCATTCTACATGTGGGCCGTCTCATCAAACAAAGTGGGCACCTACGCGCAGGCGAGAAAACTTATTATGCTGCCCTTAGTTTAGCAAACAAACTTGACAGGAAGATATACGTTTCGGATTAGAAAAAAAAATTGTCGAAAATTCGTCCCTTACTGCTGCTACTGCTAATAATGATGACGATGATGATGATTAATCATGGACATGATGCGTACCGCAGTAGGGGAGGGGTGAAGGATTAGGCGAATTGAAGGAAGGCAATCAAAAACGAACACAAGAATAAAATGAGAAAGCAAAAAAAAAAAATAACTGTAGACGAAATAACATATATGGTGCGCAGTTGAGTAATCCGACAGAATGAACAGGGCACCAAAATTGATTCTGGAAATTTCGTGCTTTGAGAATTTGTCACCGATAAAAAAAAACTCATTTTTGAATGTGTTATTAAAATGTAACTTTATAGTGCATTTCGTTCAGTTTTGGGATGTTGTTTCACTTCTGATGCATTTCTATGCTTCTCGTGTGAAAAGAAGTGGCCGGCATGGCGTCCTCGTGCCAACGTCTCCTTGACATTTATTTCAATGAGGAACTAAAGAAGTTTAAAATAGTTTCTTCGCCGAACGTCCGCTGGAATGAGCGTGTCTGCGGCTGATAGATGCGTACGGGGCTAGCTTTTATTGAGCTTGGCAAGACAAAGGAGAGTGGGAAAAAGGAGAGTGGGAGAATTAGAGAGGTTGAGCGAGAAAGAAGTGCGAAGCCTGCTAGTCTCAGTGTAACTGCTGGCCTCAGTGTAACTGTAACAGCAGTGTAACTGCTCGCCTCAGTGTAACTGTGTCAGCCTCAGCGGCTGACACCGGCACATCGGTGATGTAAGCGCGTGAAAACCAGCGTATTCAGCACGGTATGGCCGATGGCGGCCTGGAGACTTGCTGGACACGCTGCAGCCAGACTCTCCAGGGTTTGAATGCTTTGTATACGAAATGTATGATAAGTGCCACTTGCTACATAATATATTTACTAGCTCTTACAGTACTGTTTCCGTTTATGCCCCCCTTACGTCATGCTCCTACGCGGGCCTGTAAGGTCTTTGTAAATAAAAATAAAATAAAGAAAATGCTCGTTACCAATTTAAACCTTTCACGGCCAGCAGCACGCGCACAATGCCATTTGCAGCTCGTAGCTTATACATTACGCATAGCACAAATAAAAAAAAACATTGATTAATCAAATCATATATAATCCCAGTAACCACGTCGGTTGAATACTGAGTCACAGAGCCGTAGACGCGGCATCCACTCACGAGGAAACGTCGCCAGAACTCCAGGAGCTGAACACGAGCTTGGGCGTTTGATTTCCCGCAGCGGCAGGTGCATTATGAAGAAGGCGGAATGCAGATAGTTTCGTTTGTGGTGGTTTAGCACTTGCATAAGTATGTTACTTAATAGTGTGGAAAATGATTTCTACATGATTTGTACCGTTACTCTTACGCTAATAAGTTCTGAAATTTTCTCTTGAAACCCCGTCGCTCCTGTTCCTGCACCAGCTTTCATGACGTGGTAATTTAAGCAAGAGTTTGTTTTGTGTTTATGGCCGAAAGATGCGTCGCATGTATGGATTGTATATATATCGTATGTAACAGTCATTCGGACATGAAAAAGCTGGAACTCTTCCCTGGCGTCATTTTATAGAGCGTTACAAAAGAAGCAAGAAAAAAAAAATGCTCTTGGGTTGTCGTTTTGTAACAGTGTTTCGCTTCCGTGTGGATGTAGTAAGCAGGGCTCATTATCTGCAACATTGGCTGTCTCTTAACTCGTGCTCGTGCTATTCGTGTTGACTTGTTTTATGCCCGAGTAGCTTAACGTGGTCGCAGTTGGGGGTGTACAGTTTATTATTACGCATAATGATGCTGGATTGGATGTACTTCTTACCTACTATGGGAGCATCTGATGCCATCTACCATGCATAGCTCATTGCTGCCCGAAGTATCCCAGCTAAGCACCTCATCATGTCACTATGCTCACTGCTGCTTACTGTGCGAGCAAACCAGACGCTATATGTGGATATTCTGTTGTACCGAAGGTAACATTACGTCATCTTTGGGAGCCTATTTTTGCTTCGGTAGGCGGGCGCCGCAGCCATTGAGGAGCTCTCAATCACGACCAAGTGGATGAGATGAAGTCCAAACAGTCTAGGGGAAATTCACGCGGCTTATAACTGAGAGCGCTCTTATTACTGGCTGACCCAACCACAGATGGATGCGAGGCACATTTGTTTAACCTCGAGTACTTATTTCCCGATGGGAAGGGCGAACGGAAAAGTGGCCACCACTTTTCAGATGCGCCCCCCCCCCCCCGTACACACACGCGCACGCACACATGCACGCGCAAAAAAAAAAAGACGATAAGATTAAGAGGAGAAAAAGTCCAGACTTGATACACACTCTATCGAGTCGAAGACGTAATGGAACTTCTCAGTGCTGTGTCACGAACGGTCGCTCTGTCCGGTTGCCTTCGTAATCGTAAATCGCAGCAAAACTTTTGTGTTCTTCTGGAAGCTGATGCCAGGGTATATACCGTATAATAGTATTGTGTAAAGGCCGCGCCCCTAAATTTGCACCGAACTATAAAAAAAAAAATTATTCGTGCGTGAGCCACGCCACTTTGTAGCCCGCGCGCACCTTGCAATGTAGTGGACTGTGCCGCGGGTTCTTCCCGCAGTACAGACGCGGTTTACGCAGATGCGTGCGGGTCTTCTCTTGCTTTGTAATCGCACTTGGCAATCTTTTTGGCAGGAACTCGTCGACCCAAACGTTGGCGTGGTACGTAATTCGTTCCGCGCCTTCGCGGACTATGTTGTCGCGCTTAGCGCGAGAAGGCTAAGTGTTTTTTCATCGCGCAACCTTACGCGCAGCCTTTGACCGCACAATTGCTCCTCCACTTCAACACTTCGTATGGTCAATTCTGTGGTTTCGTGTCGTTGTCTGCATGGCATACATTCGCATAGCGTTGTAGTTGCGTAGTGTCCACCGGCTGTGCCAATAGAAGTCGTTCAGGACAAAGGCGAAGCCTCGCGTAGGCGTTTTTGTCAATAGAGTGGTATTTATTGAGCGCATTGCTTCATATCACTGGAATCGCTGATATCAGTCTTTTATCAGAAAACTCTCGGCATCTCTGCCTTGACATCATATCTTCACGCGGCGATTCAACGCGGATATTTTGCTTGCTATATTAGCAGCTGAAAAAGTGTAGCAGACCTACCCAACGAGAAACCTGTCCTCCACGTAAAACAAATGCAATGGGTCATACCCCCGTAAACAGGCAAATCCATTTAGCTCAACCATGCAACACACAAAACAGCATACGTTTGAATAAAGAACAAGTTGTAAACAAGCATCTCAACCATCACTGAAGCATTGCCCACTGTTTAAGGGTCGGATCATGTTCGATAAGGTTGATAATGGCACCAGGCTGCATGGACATGAGCAAGTGTCGAGCCGCAGGAGTTCGTGTCGCCGCTGCGCTGTCGTATTTGCCGCAATGGCGCCAAGGTGACCGCAGCCGCTTAACGAAGAAGGACGGAAACGCAGAAATGCAGGGTATCAGTCAACATAGAAAAAGCCACAGGCCTGCGCGGCACGCGCAGCACAGTCACAACGTAAGCTTGAGAGCGTCTCCATAGGAGACCGTCGTAAACTGATCGAAGAGGGTAACAGCAAGTGGTAAGAGTATTGAGTCGTGTTTTTATTTGCAAACATTTATTGAAACACACTCAGGTGTGCTTTAAGTTCGAAAAAGTAGGTCGAGAAGGATATGCTGCAGGGCAGTGAGGGCACTTTGATGTTTGTAAATACGAAGTTCAAGCAAGAAGCTGTGCGCAATGAGCTGCATTGTGTATTTGACACAAACTATAGGCCGAGGTATTCTTGTACACACTGTACGAACGAGGTGTTGTGGGGATCCTTCGTGTTTAAGTTGAAGTCGCCTGTAAGAATTACGGACCCATCATGTTGAGAAACGAAGGTATATGCCAAGAAGTCCGCAATCTTCCCATGTTGAGCACCTCTCGACACGTAAACTGACGCAACCACAATAGCCTCGGAATCGCTCACTGCGCACACGTTTGGGAAACTCAACGTCAGGTTCTCCTAGGAGTTTGAATGACATACACTCATTTCCTTGTTCGTGTATTACCACACCCTAAGCCGGGTGCGCAGTCGTATTTGGAGACACGACACACCTCTAGGCGTTAGCGTCATATGGACGTCCCTGGGTCTCGGAGAAACAGAGTAGGGACACTCGTATTAAGATGTAGTCGTGCATGACGCCAAGCCTATGTGCAGCCGGAGAACGTACTTTGAGAGCGCAGATGGCAAATCGGTGGGGCTGATCGAGCAGTGCAAACCAACGTTGCATGATTGCGTCAAGAGAGTCTTCGCGGCAAAATCTTTTTGCGTCGTTTTCTCGAGAACCAACTAAACCGTCCGTCCGACAACGGCGTCGACCTTGCGGATTGTGTTGCTCTCTGCATAGAGGTCTGCGGAGCCCGACTTGCCTGGTTGCTGCCGCGCTCGCAGCTCTACGAGTTGCGTCTTCAGCAGCGATTCGTACCTTTCGAGGAGGCGCCATAAAGCGTTGCGAAGAGATAACACAGGTAGCGAGACTACGCGACGTACATGTCACATCGCTTGATACGTGTCACGACAAGATGCAAGTGGGAACTGGAGGGTCCAGAGTACACAGACCACAGGAACACTAACAAGAACGGACTGTTGAATACCGCGGGCTAGTCACTTCTTGTTCGCTGTGTTTCCTCTAAATGGCGACGTCTCATTTTCGTCATTGTCCTTGCCTCTCTACAGACGAGGCATTTTTATCCCTTTCAAAGGATGCATCGTCCCAATGTGAAAGTCAAGCTTGTGCATGCACGAAACGTTAAATCGAGAATCACTTGGATAAGTATGACTTTATGCGGTACGCAATATGTAACTGCAATGCAAAGGGCGCTACTCGACGCTACTCGGCGCGCCTGTCACATCGCGTGACTTCTTGCGCGCTAGGCGATAGCTGCGACGGACACCGGCGGTGGTGGCGGCGGTAGCGGTGGCGGACGCCATCGCCAACCGAAACGGCTGTTGGAATGAGCCCATAATAGCTTACACTGTAAAACACCAGAAACAACTCAACGTCCCTACGCAGAGCGGGGAACTACAGCAAGACGCTCACGAGCAAAATCAACATGAGGAAAGACGCCATTCCTCTGCCGCCCGACAGCGACGTTCCAGGGAAGGCTGCAATTCAATACAAGCGCGCAATACTCAGCGTTAACAGGTTATTTTTTTTCCGCCTTCTTTTCCTTCTCTCCCTGATCTTTTTCTCCCCACTCCCCTTTCTCTGTGCAGTGCTGTTGAGGTGTCCTCCTCTGAGAGACAGTTACGGCACTGCACTTCTCTCTTCCTCTCCTTCAAAAGTCACTACACACACACAACGCGCCAAATCCAGACGCCACAATGAACATTGCATACCCCCCTTCTGCAAATGTAGTGGTGGTTTTATAATAGCTTCGTTAAATTAACTCTCATTAACCTTAATTAACACCAAGGGTCGTGGGTTCGACTCCCATCAAAAGTCGAGGTTCGAGTACCTTCATCATCATCATCAACCTGGTTACGTCCACTGCAGGGCAAAGGCCTCTCCCATACTTCTCCAACTACCCCGGTCATGCACTAATTGTGGCCGTGTTGTCCCTGCAAACTTCTTAATCTCATCTGCCCACCTAACTTTCTGCCGCCCCCTACTACGCTTTCCTTCCCTTGGAATCCAGTCCGTAACCCTTAATGACCATCGGTTATCTTCCCTCCTCATTACATGTCCTGCCCATGTCCATTTCTTTTTCTTGATTTCAACTAAGATATCATAAACTCGCGTTTGTTCCCTCACCCAATCGGCTCTTTTCTTATCGGTTAACGTTACACCCATCGTTCTTCTTTCCATAGCTCGTTGCGTCGTCCTCAATTTAAGTAGAACCCTTTTCGTAAGCCTCCAGGTTTCTGCCCCATACGTGAGTACTGGTAAGACACAGCTGTTATACACTTTTCTCTTGAAGGATAGTGGCAACCTGCTGTTCATGATTTGAGAATGCCTGCCAAACGCACCCCAGCCCATTCTTATTCTACTGGTTATTTCAGTCTCATGATCCGGATCCGTGGTCACTACCTGCCCTAAGTAGATGTATTCCCTTACCACTTCCAGTGCCTCGCTACCTATTGTAAACTGCTGTTCCCTTCCGAGACTGTAGAACATTACTTTAATTTTGTGCAGATCAATTTTCAGACCCACCCTTCTGCTTTGCCTCTCCAGGTTAGTGAGCATGCATTGCAATTGGTCTCCTGAGTTACTAAGCAAGGCAATATCATCAGCGAATCGCAAGTTGCTAAGGTATTCTCCATCAACTTTTATCCCCAATTCTTCCCACTCCAGGTCTCTGAATACCTCCTGCAAACACGCTGTAAATAGCATTGAAGAGATCGTATCTCCCTGTCTTACGCCTTTCTTTATTGGGATTTTGTTGCTTTCTTTATGGAGGACTACGGTGGCTGTGGAGCTGCTATAGGTATCTTTCAGTATTTTTACATATGGCTCATCTACACCATGATTCCGTAATGCCTCCATTACTGCTGAGGTTTCGACTGAATCAAACGCTTTTTCGTAATCAATGAAAGCTATATATAAGGGTTGGTTATATTCCGCACATTTCTCTATCACCTGATTGATAGTGTGAATATGGTCTATTCTTGAGTAGCCTTTACGGAATCCTGTTCCTGATTCTATTTGCGATTACCTTAGTGAATACTTTGTAGGCAACGGACAGTAAGCTGATCGGTCTATAATTTTTTAAGTCTTTGGCGTCCCCTTTCTTATGGATGAGGATTATGTTAGCGTTCTTCCAAGATTTCGGTACGCTCGAGGTCATGAGGCATTGTGTATATACGGTGGCCAGTCTTTCTAGGACAATGTTCCCACCATCCTTCAACAAATCTGCTGTTACCTGATCCTCCCCAGCTGCCTTCCCCCTTTGCATAGTTCCCGAGGCGTTCTTTACTTCTTCCGGCGTTACTTGTGGGATTTCAAATTCTTCTAGACTATTCTCTCTCACATTATCGTCGTGGGTGCTACTGGTACTGTATAAATCTCTATAGAACTCCTTAGCCACTTGAACTATCTCATCCGTATTAGTAAAGATATTGCCGGCTTTGTCTCTTAACCCATACATCTGATTCTTGCCTCTTCCTAGTTTCTTCTTCACTGCTTTTAGGCTTACTCCGTTCCTGAGAGATCGTTCAATTCTATCCATATTATAGTTCCTTATGTCAGCTGTCTTACGCTTGTTGATTAACTTTGAAAGTTCTGCCAGTTCTAGTTGAGTTGTTGTTGAGTTGAGTTGAGTTGTTGTAGGCTACTGGTGGGATTAGCCTTGCAGTTGCTGCCGGCAATTGCTCCACAGTAGCGACACTTAAAATAAATAAATCACATAATGAGACACAGACCTCACAATTACAAATGGTCACTCCTCAGTTCACCATGTGGAGGCCAAATCTGTGTCCTGTAGGTAACCTAAAAGAAGGCGAGAGACCTCCTTCCTACACAACCGGTTCTTGCGCGGGAAAACAATGTCTTGAAGAGAGCTGTGAGGAACTCTTGTCTTCTTGAGGGAACCGAATAACACCCTCCTTTCCGCGTTATACACAGTACAGCACATTAGGTAATGTTCTATGTTACCGCACACACCACACGTTGAACATAATGGTGATAACGCCAGGCCAGTCTTATACATCCACGCAGGGGTTCGAGCAGAGCCCGTGCGAATGCGGAGCAGTAAGGTGGCTTGGTTTCTTTTGAGACCCTTGATCACACATGGCTTGTGAGGTGAGCTCCACAAAGAACTGAAGTGGCACAACACTGCTTCTCTGAAGAGTCTGTTGTCCTCTTGAGGCACTCTTCTCAAAGGATTCCCAGACAGCGCTCTATGGGCGAGGCTGTCCGCCATCTCGTTGCCTATGATACCTGTGTGCGAGGGCACCCATTGGAAACGTATGGAGAAGCCTTTGATATGGAGATTGTGCACTGAGCGTAGGGAGCTAAGACATAAGGCATCAGTAGGGAATCCGTACTCTAACCTTTGAAGGGCAGATTTTGAATCTGTAAGAATGACAACAGGTTGACGCGTACAAGACCGTAGTTTCTTTAGAGCTGCCTCTATGGCAACGCTTTCGGCAGTTGTGGAGGACACGACTGCAGTGAAGCGAACAGACCAATCATACTTCAAAGAGGGAATGTGAAAAGCAGCTGCACTAGATCCTCTGACCTTGTCCACAGAGCCATCAGTAAAGATTTGAAGATGACGTGCATATTCAGACTCAAGATGTTCCAGTACCAGCGAACGCGTTGCCGCCAGAGGAGAACTCCGCTTAGCGCGTACGTGAGGAATTGTCAACGAACAATCGAGGCTCGCGAATGACCAAGGTGGTTTCAACCTCTTAGTTCGACCTCTAGCGTCAAGACCCAGGTAACCAAGAGTATTTAGTGCCAAGTACGCTCGGGACTCAGATCTCTTTCGAAGGCGCTGTAGAAGGGCTCGGCCGGCTGCCGTCTGTTTGAGGCGGCCAATTTGCATCAATAACCTTTGTGAAGCGACTAGGCTAAGAGGTCTCGATAGAGATTCACAAAGTACTGCATTGTTAGGAGCAGTCTGCGGAACGCCAAGAGCCCTTCTCAGGCCCTTTCTGTGCAGAACCTCAAGTCGTTCCAGCTGTGATATTGAGGGGGAAATTAAAGGGAGCTGATACATTATCCGACTCGTCACTAGTGCATCGTGCAACCTGATCATTGAAGAAGGGTGATTTCCCCATTGCTCACTTGCAACTCTACGGATCACATTGAGACGCGAAGATATCGATGTCACAACCGAGTCCACAGCTCGTCGCCACTGTAGACGGTAGTCAATAATGACGCCCAAAAAGCGCTTGTGTTTCAATTGTCGAAGGCAAGATTCATCAAGGTCTATCTTCAGCCGCGCATACCTTCTTCCTCTACCTGGAAACATGATCAAGCCAGATTTTTCCACCGAGAAAGTCAACCCAGCACCTTGAAGGTAATTTTGAACTAAAAGTAATGCCTGTCGAGCTATCAGAGCTAAACGCTTGTGTTGATATCTGGTTAACCAAAGGCAAATGTCGTCCGCGTATATCGACATATGGACATGCCTGCAATGTTTTTGCACTTCAGCGGGAAGACCAGCCATTACAACGTTAAAGAGCGTTGGGGAAAGAACACTTCCCTGAGGTACACCTCGTGATACCGCCCTTTCGGTGCTTGTGGTACTTCCTAACCGCACTTGAATTTTACGATCACTGATAAATGAGTGAATGAATCGCAGAAGATAGCCCTGTACGCCCATGGCCTGCAAACTATTTAGTATTGAGCTCTGAAGGACGCTATCATAAGCCTTTGATACGTCTAGGAAAATAACTAGTGTTGAAAGGCCGAAAGCTCTATGATGTTCAGTATGGCTTATCAAGTCCAACACGCTATCTTGCGCGCTTAACCTGTTCGGAATCTAGTCATGCATGTTGGTAGAGCCCTTCTATCTTCGAGCCACCAAGATAAACGCTTACTTGTCAGCTTCTCCATGAGCTTAGCCACGCACGACGTCCGTGATACAGGACGATACGATGCCAAGTCTGTGATTTCTTTGCCGGGCTTCAGCACTGGGACAACACAAGCCACCTTCCATGAAGGAGGAACGTCGCCAGTCTCCCACACTCGATTGAGATAGCTTAGGAGCATCTTCCGGTGTTCCAGAGGTAGGTTCTGCATCATCTGGTTGGTGATGCCGTCAGGACCTGGTGCACATCGACGCCGCAGGCTGCTGAGTGCTGTCTGTAGCTCTCGAAGTGTAAACGGGGCGTCCATCACAGACGTAGATTCTCGTCCTAGTAAACCTTTCGAAGCGCTTGCACTGCGCAAGCAGAAACCTCTCGTGTGCTTGGCAGAGGAATTTGCAGATGCATATGTAAGTGCAAGTTCAGGAATTCATCCCTGCCAGTTCTATTCTAGCTGTAGGGTTAGAGGCTTTCATACATTGGCGTTTCTTGATCAGATCTTTCGTCTCCTGCGATAGCTTATTGGTATCCTGTCTAACGGAGTTACCACCGACTTCTATTGCATATTCCTTAATGATGCCCCTAAGAGTGTCGTTCATTGCTTCAACACTAAGGTACTCTTCCTGAGTTAAAGCCGAATACCTGTTCTGTAGCTTGATCTGGAATTCCTCTAGTTTCCCTCTTACCGCTAACTCATTGATTGGCTTCTTATGTACCAGTTTCTTCCGTTCCCTCCTCAAGTCTAAGCTAATTCGAGTTCTTACCATCCTATGGTCACTGCAGCTCACCTTGCCGAGCACGTCCACATCTTGTATGATGCCAGGGTTAGCGCAGAGTAAGAAGTCTATTTCATTCCTAGTCTCGCCATTTGGGCTCCTCCACGTCCACTTTCGGCTAACCCGCTTGCGGAAGAAGGTATTCATTATCCGCATATTATTCTGTTCTGCAAATTCTACTAATAACTGTCCCCTGCTATTCCTAGAGCCTATGCCATATTCCCCCACTGACGTCTCCAGCCTGCCTCTTGGCTACCTTGGCATTGAAGTCGCCCATCAGTATAGTGTACTTTGTTTTGACTTTACCCATCGCCGATTCCACGTCTTCATAAAAGCATTCGGCTTCCTGGTCATCATGACTGGATATAGGGGCGCAGACCTGTACTACCTTCAATTTGTACCTCTTATTAGGTTTCACAACAAGACCTGCCACCCTCTCGTTAATGCTATAGAATTCTTGTATGTTACCAGCTATATCCTTATTAATCAGGAATCCGATTCCTAGTTCTCGTCTCTCCGTTAAGCCCCGCTAGCATAGTACGTGCCCGCTTTTTAGCACTGTATATGCTTCTTTTGTCCTCCTAACCTCACTGAGCCCTATTATATCCCATTTACTACCCTATAATTCCTCCAATAACACTGCTAGACTCGCCTCACTAGATAACGTTCTAACGATAAATGTTGCCAGGTTCAGATTCCAATATATGGGCACAAATAAAGGTTTCCATTTTGGAGACTGTTTCAAGTCAAGTATAAACATATAATGCTATATACAGCAGACGACACGAATACGGTGAGAAATAAAGTTTAATAGCGGTCGCTGGCAAACTCTCGTGTCAGATATTTCTGACCGCTCACCCGGCGATCCTAATCAAAGCACTTTCACTTTTTCCGCTACTGTTGCTCTCATCGCGAGTCCGTCCGTCCGTCCGTCCTTTTCCGCCAAGCCAGTGTCCGGAGTTGTCTAGCAGGTTGGGCCACTAGGTATGTGCTCATGGTGGTGATGCCGTCGTGGTCCTTGCATCGTCGTCATTCCAGCTTTGCCATCAGACTCTCGTCATGCCGTCGTCTTCACACCAACCTCGTCATACAGCCGTCATGCATTTGTTGTCACTCCACCATGCTGATGTTGCCGTCGTCGTTCCATTGTCGTCACTCCATCTTCGTCATCCGACTCTCGTCACGCGATCGTCTTCACGTCATCGTCTTCACGTCATCGTCGTACGTCATCGTCGTCATACAGGCTTCCCGATTCAGTCCTTGTCACGCCATTGTCGTCATACACTCGTGTTCATTCCGTTGCCCCCATATTTTTTTTATTGATATGAAAAAAAAAAGAGAGAGACGTAGTCACCTTATAATGGTGACGGCTACTCCTTTTCGCATAGCGGAAAGAACAACACCAAAACATATATATGAGAAAAAGAAAAGAAACCACTTCATATTGTCAGAAATCCACAGAGCACAGTGCTATACACCCATGAACATATAAATATGAAAGGAAAATGCAAGTTGCACCACAATGAGTTTGCAAAGTCACAAACACACACAAGCTGCAGTGATGTAGACTGCAATGAGCATATACCTGTAAACAGATGAGGTATGACACAGAGTTAAAATAATGCACGCACATAATAAAAAAAGTGTAACACGTAATGTGCAAGTGATAATAATGACAAATGATAGAAGCAAGTTATAGTAACATAGTTTGGCTATTCAGTGCATTATCTAGTACTTGTTAAGGGTGCATGTCTCTTCGTAAAAATGTTCAAGTGTGTTCAATGCCCTTCGCTGTGCTATTTTCGGTGGTCATGGGCCCCGCAATATTGCGAGTGAGAAAGGTGAAGTGCAGCTCTTGTTTTAACTGCCGTCTTTGCGTCGCGTATATGGAGCATTCAAGGATTCAAGGAGTAGATGGCGAACAACCGCATCGTCGTGGCCACAGGAGCATATAGTTGTCATGCCATTATCATCGTTGCGTCGTCATACAGTCGTCGTGATACTCTCGCGTTTGTTTAGTCGTTGTCGTTATAACTTTGTCATTCGACTCTCGTCATACCATTGTCGTCACACAGTCATCTTTATACCTCTGTAATCATGCCGTCGTCCTCACGTAGTGGTTGTACATTGTCATCACTTCAGTAACGTCATTTCATTGTCGTCATGCCGTAGTCGCCATACCGGCTTCGTCGTTCTATCGTAACCAAGCGGTGGTCATTTAACTTTGATTATGCTGCCGTTGTCATTCCATCGTCGCCATTGCGTCGTTGTCATATAGTCACTGTCATGCAACTGCAGTCATACCTGTCGTGGTCGTGCCGTCGTCGGCACGCCATAGCCTTCACGCCATTTTCGTCATACAGGCTTCACGATACAGTCGTCGTCATGCCATTGCCGTCATGAACTCGTGATCCCATTGTCCTCATACCGTTGTCATTACATCGTCGTCATCCCACGTCATTCCTTAGTCATTCTGTCGTAATAAATCTGTCGTCATTCAATCGGTGATTATGCGCCGTTGTCATGCCATCGTCGTCAGACAGTCGCTATCATGCATCCGTTGTCATACCGTCGTTGTCATGCTGTCGTTATCGTTCCATTGTCGTCATTTCAGCTTCATCATCCCGCCGGATGTCGTAATACGTTTGTCGCACGTCGTCATACAATCGTCGTCATAACATTGTCCTCATGCCATCGACGTCACGCTGTCGTCGTTACACCTTCGTCATCATTTAAGAATCGTCAACTCATGGTCAGCATGCAGTCGTCATCATACCGCCTTTGTCGTTCCATCAACGTCATTCCTCCTTCATCCTTCCATCGTAGACACTGTGTCGGCGTCATGCAGACGTCGTCATACCGCGATGCACACAGGCAACCTTGGCAAGCGAGTGCCGCAGCAAACTTGGGCGAAAGCGGTGCATGTCGCGTATAGTCGAATTAACGAAAGTCTCAGAATGACCACTACACATGCTAAATAATCGTTATTTAAAAATGCGGTGTGTCGCTGCATTGTTCGAATGCTAATCGCATTACCGTCGACAGCCACCGTGAGGTGAGTCCTGCCGTAATTTTTTTAAGAGCGCAGCGGCTAGCTCGGCTAAGCCAATGCGCGGTGCTCCGGGGCTATCCCGTCCGCGGCAGCCGACGGGCGCATTCCACGCGGCGTCGTCGCAGCTATTCCGGTCCCGCCGCCATAGAGGGGCCACTTCCCCCATCACGGCCGGCGCCGGCGCACAGGTTGCGTCACACTGGGCAGCGCCGCAGGCAGCGCGGAGAGCAGGAGGGGAGGACGTCTTCTTGTCCGAAGCGAGGGTCACGGCATGCCGCGGAAGCCCTGACGATGCCGCTGCATGCACGCTGCAGGACTGCCCAACTCTGCCTAAACTCGACCTGGATACTCGCTGTCCCGGGGTGAGGAGCTCAGAAGCGTCCGGGAAATTTTAATGCAGCTTCCGTTACAGGCCCGAATTTGATTGTTACCATGTACGTCCATCTCCTTGTACAGAAGAAATAAGATACAAGTAAACTATAAATATATAAAATATTTAAGTCCAGAAAGACAGAGGGGGAGGGAGAGAAATGCAAATCCGAAAAGGAGGGAGATACCCATCGAGGAAGAGTATTGTGTGAATTGGGGCACGGATGGCAAGGCGCACTCGTAAGACCTAAACCCATGCCAATGCGTGTTCTGGAAGTTAGTACCATGACCACTCAATCGCACCGCCGACGTGTTTTTTACATATAATTATAGGCGCTTACACGTCATTTGGCGCAAACTCGTGACATCACTTAGTGAATTGTGACACAGGTTACAATGCGAAATCTGACTGCGAAAATATTTGTTTACCTGAATGGCTGCCTCGTCTTTAACGAAAGGGAGGGAGAATATAGGAGAACACAAGCTGCGAATACCTTCCAAGCAAAGAGAAAAAGACAAGTACTAGGGGATTGACAGAAATCTGATTCGTTGCATTATAGTTCGAATTTCGTCACCGTCGCTATGTGTAGGGGCAATTTGTTCTCAGAAACCCCTTAGAAAAGAAACCACCCTCGCACACAGTATTCACCTGTGTCACGGGGTTGTTGGCGACATAGGACATGACAACAAAACGAAAGAACTCATGCGGAAGCTTGAGACACTCGATTTCAAGGCTTTGGGAGGGACCCTGTGTACTACCAAGGTCATTCATCTTTGGCGGCGGAGTATACAGTTGTTATACGCACCATCTCCTGGTGCAGTTTTACACTACGTGCTTCGAAATAGGACGTCTCGCCGGTGTCTGCCCTGACTTCATCAGTGTCTGCTGCCCGAACTACGCAAAGGTCATGCAGGACTCGACGCAAGCGTATGAATTCACGCCTTGCTGCACTAACTTTTGCCTTTTGTAGATGCGATATGCGGGGCCATGGTCCCAAGATGTTGTCCAAGGTGAATGGTTTTCTATCTAGCTGATTTAGAGCTTTGCTGAAGTCATGTATTTCACGTGAAAAAAGAGGGGATCAAGCACAGTCGATGTTCTATAGTCTCTTCAACACCACAGGCATTGCACTTGGCGCTATCGGCCATTCCAATCAAACACGTTTATGCATCGGTGAATGCAACGCTCAGGCGTAAGCGGCACAGCATTGTTTCTTCTCTTCGCGGAAGCCCAGGTAACAGTCACCGTTGCATAGATGGGCCTATATAGAGAACGAAATCGATGCTGGGTGAATTCAGGTGTGTGCCACTTTTCCATTGTCATATGGCGTGCTAGCTTGCTTAAGTGTTGGGCTGCGTCAGTTCTCGATAAAGGCACAGAAGAAACAAGGTTGGTTCCTTCGTGTGCTTTCCTAGCAGCTTTGTCGGCGAGTTCGTTGGCAAAGGTATTGCAATGACCCGGCAGCCACAGAAACACAACGATGTGTCCTTTCGCGATCCCATGAGGGTAAGTTTCTCTATCTCCGACAGAAGTTGTTCACGCTGCAAGATCCAGAATAGTCGTACACAGTCGCAGAATATCTCCCACCGATCGTTGTTAATGTAATCAACGGCGCCTCGGAGGGCAGCAAGATTCGAACCGGTCGATGTTTTGACGTGAGAAATCTTGTACCCTATGCTTATTGATCGTGATGGGATAACCACTTGTGCTTCCCCATATCTTGTGGAGAGCGTTGAAGCCCCCTGTTGTTATCAGATGGCCTGTAGTCGCAGCCATAATATCTTTTAGCCTTTTGCTATCAGGTCGGAAGAATTGCGAAATTGAATCAATCGTAAAATCTTACTGCGAAGCTCAACTCCTTACGCTGATCCGCCAGGCAGGCACGTACCCGGGAAGGGGGGGGGGGGGCGAGGCCCGGGGGGGGGGGTCCGGCTGCATACCCCCCCTTTCCCTCGCCACCACTCCTCACACACATTCCTAAAACGCCACCAAATCAAACTTGAGACTTGACAGATATTCGGCGGTTAACATTTTGCTGCCTTTTCCTCTCCTTTTGGATGGCGGTAGTTATCGGCATCCCCTGGGATGTCAAGGCCAATTTTCTCATTAATTCGGTGCCCGCGCGATTAACTCAAGATGCGTTCAGTTGCCACCATCTATTAGAAGGGTCACGCGCATCGCTGTTGCGTCGTTAGTTGAACCTTCTTTGTTTAGACTGAGCTAGGGACCAGGAAAGCGATATTGTTCGTAGTGAGCCGGTCTGCATGCTCGTGGAACGAGTTACGGCTGGAGAAAACGCCAGTTGCGTTTAACTTTTCCTTTTGCTTCATTATTTCCTCGAGTGACGGCTCGCCGCGACGCTGGCAGATCCTCGGAACCATATACCCGTGATATAGGTTAGATAAGATGGAAAATAAAACCATGCGAAACTGCGTCCACCCCTGCAATAACCGTTAAACCCATAAGTAATATGAATGTCACACATTACCTCGTTTCGTTTTTCCCTAATTGTGCAGCACTTTTCGTGCAATATTGGCAACTAGAAACAAGAGTGTCAAGGAGTTGAGAAATTAAGCGATCTACAAAGGCAGAGAGCCGAGGCAACAGCCAGACAGGAAAGAAAAGCGAAAATTGACAAATTTAACCATTGTTTATGAAAATATTTATGGATCAATATCTTTTTATTTAAAAAGGAAGTAGAGAAAGCACCGCCGGAAGTGGAGAATGATTCCGCGTGTTTTGAATGACGCTTCTACCGTTATCAGTCGAGCCGCCTAACGTAGCCACTTCTCTGCCGTGCTTATGTGGGTGCTTTCGTAACCTTCCGCGGTGGGCGCAGTACGTCTAGAGCCGCAGCGTCCTGTACTCTACGCGGTTGTACGGGACTTAATTGCGGCCATGCATTATTACGCAGCTTCCCATATAACAATACGAGTCTACTTTGGCACTTGGTAGAGCAGCAAACGAGGGATCCAACAGAACTGTGATTGTTCCGCAAATATATATTTCTCTATAGTTCTTCCAGAGCTAATTCCAAGAACGCTACTAGAAATCTTTATTTTACACTTTCGCTTGTTTACTTGCTCTTGGCAGTGTTCTTCCTGCGCGAGTCTATTTGATGTGGTGCCTTGTTTGTCAAGTAAAGGAGAGGTGTATCTCACAGGCATACCTGTAAGATGCACCTTATTTCATTTCTCTTTTGCGAGTTTACGCGTCTTTATGGCGAACGGTGGGCATTATTCACACTTGTACTAGAAAAGGTACACCCCCCCCCCCCCCCCCCCGAAAAATATCCTGGGTACGTGCCTGCCGCCAGGTAATCGAAGCGATGTCATGTCCCTTATATATAGGCCGCACTACGGGTCATTATTACCTTCTCACACAGGTCACACAGAATCCGTCAACGCATTGGCGCCGAAGGGCAAAGAGTTGGAATCATATCCATCACCCAAATCATGGCAAAAAGCCACAACTCTAGTAAAATCGTAGTCAGTACTTAGTAGAATACTTACAAATATGGCAGTGCAACAGCCAGGGGTCTTTGAAGAGATGCGGGCACTCCTCACGCAGTACATTACCTTACAGGATACCGCGCCGCTTGTTATAAACCTTAAAAAAAACCTGGACATAACTACAAGCTATCGGGCGACTCAGCGTATCAGTACACGAGCCGACATGCCTCACTGATCCACAAGGAGATCGCTGCAGTGATCATGCACGTGACGCCAAAGTACACATCCATCAGACTCCTGCTGCAAGGATCAAAAATGCAATACCACCGAAATATACATAACAAACTGTTACAACCCTACGCGAGAAGAAATGGGCTACGGGAGGGATGCATTCAAAATGCGCCAGCGTAGGTATCTTTGCACCAAGTGGGTGTCAAGCTCCGCACGTACCGCTTGGGGGTACACGAAAAACACACCTAGGAGAAATCGCCTCCTAGAACACATGCATGCATGATGCACAATTCACAGTGCTAAAGAACGCCAACACACCAATATATAGACACTGCAACTCGGTTGAGAGGGATACGACACCCTACGTCACTTTGGGCAAAGGGTGGTTAGCTTCATCACACACCGCTAATGACGCGCTCACGTGTGACCATACGCTCATAGGCAACACGGTCGACACGACCGTCTTTACCAAGAGAGTTAGAAAGCAATTGATCATGGAATGGCACAAAATGAGGCATGGTAAGTCGGCGGTCAGGGAGCACACCTCTCTACAAGTGTGTTCGATATGCTGCATCAAATGACTCGGGAATACACTTGACTCATACAAAAAGACGCCAAAGAACTTTGCGCGGATAAGCACATACTACATTCCAGGGAAGCCCGGCACGGCCTTCTCGAAATTATGAAAACGCCGGAGGGAGAAAGAAAGCTCAGATGTCGCACCAACCGGATAAACCCAGAAATATAGAGCTATTCAGCACAGTTGACTAAGGACCAATGATACAACACGTGCGAATAGCCGAACAGCATGCTGAGCGTGAGACAGGCGTGAAATCTACTGAGGGCACTAATCATCCCAGAACAATCGAAACTGTTATATCACGACACATTGAGATAGCGATCGATCAGTGCAAGATGGCCAATGAAAACGCTTTCAAGATTATTCGAGAGACTTATACATGGCATCTCCAGGCACCCCCAAGTACACGGACTACCAAGGGACAGAGCCGGATAATCTCTTCCTAATGAGAGATATCAACACGGCGTACACAGAGATCTACTACCCATGTGAGACATATCTTACACAATGTACGCCGGCGACATAACCATGTGCATAAGCAAATGCTCTCAGGGGAAAATACAGGACTCTTTGCAACGCGCGCTCGATGCAGCTCCAGCGGCTGCTGCGAACATTGGCTTGGAGTACTCCGCCGAGAAGTAAGAGCTGCTCCTTGAGCACACTACGTCCTGGAATCGTTCACTCGTCATACTTCGAACACAGGGCGATACACTCCACAAATACATCATCATCACAAGTACTAGGTCAATACGCAGCGCGATAGAGGGGGTGCTTCTAGTGTTCAATACTTGCTAAGACAGGGTGAACAGGTCCTGAACAAGATGCGGCGCATTCCCAATCCCTACTGAGATTTTCAAGAGACAGAGAGGCTGAGGCTACACGACGCCTTAACTCATGTATCGCCACCGCTATCACGCGTCATACAGTAACCTCACACAGGTACACCGAAAAAAGTGTGACGCCCTCCTTCGCAGAGCCACCACGCTTGCAATAGAAATGCAGACCAACACAAGTACGGCGCTCGTAGACAAGGGTAGTTAACCATAGCATCATGGAAGGAATTACCAGCGCGCACAAACGCAGGTAGAACATTAAACTCAAATTTCCCACAGCATTCAAAGGAATGCTGCAGACGCTGGGATTCGAACCCACCGATACCCCACCGCCCGCTGCAAGCAGTCTAAGCAAAAATACGCTATCACTGCTCGCAATAGCTTCCATGCCAAAACACACGAACCTCCAGCAAACAAAGAACACAGGAAACAATGTATCTCGTGCCATAGAGCCAACACCTATACATGCCTATACTACGACGCTGTCACCAACAACACCGCGGCAGCCATCACCGTTACAGATCACGCCATAGAATCACTCGCACGCAAGCCGCCCAGAAGACGGAACCGCAGTGGACTACACTAGCCGTCATGATTGAAGCAATTGAAGGGACCTCAAACATCTCGAAGAAATGTCATTTTTACAGATTCGACCAAAGCCTGCGGCATACTTCAGAGAGGGAAAGTCGAAAAGATTACTTGTGATGCAATACAGAAATAGCTGCACATGCCCACTGATGTGATCTGGATGCCGGGAACGCGGAAATGGAGGGAAATTAAGGCTAACCTAGTCTGTGGTGCCCCAGTACAGCGCACACTCTTTATAAACAGAGTTTACTGCTAACATGCGCGACGCGTGCTTTCGACTTTGTGTAACTCTCCTGCTCACTTCCATTCGCACCAACTGTTTTCCTGTGACGAAGGGTTGCTTTGTCTGCCTTCTTGCTTCGTTAATTTTTATTATTATTTTACAGCTGAATGGCAGGTTAGCACGCTGATTTTATCAGGCCTTTCCATATTTTCTATGTATACATTTTGTTCTTGTTTTTCAAACACGCTGTTGCAGCGAGAGAGAACCTTTAAGACAAAAAAGGTAGAGATGTGTGCCTGAGCTACTTCCCTCGAGCCAGCTACTCTGCGGTCAGGAAGGAGAAGTGGTACAAAGAAAATAGAGGAGCATGATGGGTGACGATGAAGACGACAGAGAAATTAGGCAAAATACATAGCGGGCAAGTCAACTCATAGCCTTGAGTCCAAGCCCGCACTTTTTAAAAACTCAAATAAGGCCCGGGCAGCCTTAAAACTCGATTTACAGTCACGCCAGTGATTTCATAAAGCTTCTGTCGCGAAAAGAACATTCCCACAACGTCCCAGGACCTGCCACCTTTAAGGACCTTGCAGGCGTGACTCGCTCGCCTTTTCTGGTTGCCTTTGGAGTCCGCATCGCTTTGCGTGATTCGCTCTCTAGTTCTTTAGCCCATTGCCCAGCAGTTAAGTCTATATACTGACTACAGTCAGAGATCTGTCAAGGTTGTCTGTCGCTTTTTCTCATGCAATGAAGGCCGATGCATAGCGTTCGTGTTCGTAGCTTGCGGACATACTCCAAGACACAGTGCACCAGCTGTCGTACATTGCTTGCCCTGTGTGCCGCCGCCGCATTCTGCTGGCGAGATACTGATCGCTCGGCGATTTGGCGCTGAAGCTTAGTATGTACGAGGAGAATTTTGTAAGAGAGAGCAAACGGCGTCACACTATGCCTTCTACAGCTGTTAAGATGAAGAGTAGTCTGCTTTTTTGGGGGCGTGCAGTGCTGTTTCCACCAACTTGATTCGCTGTATTGTCGCTGCCTGCAAGAAGAGGGCGATAGAAAAAATGTAATGAGAAGAAGGCAGGGAGGTCAGCCAGGCGAGCGTCCGGTTTGTTATCCGCCTGCAAAGAAAGGTGTATTGTTTACCAGTAAGTTCAATGTCAATGCACCGTTTCTGAGAGAAACAGTTGCACGGGGCGTATTTGTTGAATTACATAGCTTGTGCATTGTCATATGTTAAAGAAGGAGCCGTATAGTTACCTTCAGACGTTGCCGACCGTCAATTGCAAGGACGGATATCGGGGCCGTTTACAGTTTGCAGCGCCAATTTTCTCGGTACATTCATTCACAACAGTGTTTATCGTCATTAAGACATATAAAGAGGGACGTTTATTATGAATGAAGAGCAGAGAGTCGTCACCTGAAACATTCAGTTTTGGCCGCATGAGAGAGATGTTGGCGATAGGGGTGCTGCTACTGGCGGTGTTAGCCTGGCAACCAGACTATAACACCGCTTGTGTGACAGAGAGCACCCTATGTTGCCGAACTATAACGGTGCACCTCTCTCCCCGTTCTTCCTTTCTTTTTTTTTCATGCATGAAATAAGTTTTCTCCCAGTTGCGCGGAGGTATGGGAAGCGGAGTTTGCAGCTCAACGAAAGCTGTTTAGAGTGGAAGTGGGTCGAAAACACCTAACCCGCACTGAGCGTTTCCCGCAGGCGAAATTGCCCTGCCGCGTGCAACGCCCCGCACGCATGGTGAGGCACGCATGGTGAATCTGAGGCCTGTATCAACGCTTATCACTTAAGTCACTATGAAGGGGAACAAAGTATTCGTCAATACCACAGGCGGTTACCATTCAGGCAGCATATAAGAGCGGCTGTTAGTATCTGCCGCCGATTCAAGGATAATCGTTAATGAACAGCTTGCCGCGCATCGGATTCTTTGGTTGAAGTAGCCAGCGCACAGATTATGAAGCACATGGACTACCGCGTTCGCACGCCTCTTTTTTGTACCTTTAGCTAGTAGCAGGTTACAACGCAGAAACGCTCGGGTCGACATCAATAACGTCGCCCGAGCGACGCTGACCGTCGCGATTGGCGGGGACAACGCGCCCATGTGATGACCGTCTTGCGAAAGGTGCACCGCAGGCTCCAAGTCTTCTTTCTACATCCACACACTACTGTGTCAAGACGTATTGAAAGCGGTATCTTGCAGTTTTCGAGATGCTACAGGTCAAATGGAAGCGGCTTACCGCATATGTTAAGAATGAGGTTAGGCGTACGATTTCCGGCAATACATTATCAAATTTTGCCTCCCGAAGTGGCCCGGTGAGCAATAGGAACGCCATAGTGATGTACTCCGGATTATTGCGTCTCATTAGCGTTCACCCAACGAGTAATACTGGAGTGTTTATGCATGCCGCCTCCGCGGCTTGGAATGGAGCCGACGACTTCATGTTCAGCAGCATAACACCGCATTGCGACTGAGTCGTCGTCGTATGTCGGCAATTTTTCTCATTAGCAAGCATCTTAAAGAAGAAGAAAAAAAAAACGCCTCCATTCCACCCTGTGAAAGTGGTTGTGCAGGGAAGCTGTTGCCGACGTTAGACAAGCACCACCGCCGCAAGCGACGTACGCCACGCGCACGCGCGTGTGTGCGGAAGTGTATAGCATACATCCTCATTCTTCTAGGCACTCCGCCAAGCGCAAGTGCCTCATTGAACTAAATGAATGCTTAAAAGTTAATTGCGTCAGTAAAATGCGTGGAGTACGACTTACACACAAGCTGCAGGCATGATAGCTTCGGATTGTGATTAGTATAGAAAGAAACACAATTCTGTTACGCGGTAACTGAAAGATAAAGCCCTTTTCTATAGCTGCCGTTTGAGGTCTGCTTGAATGACCGCGGCCGCTAGGTGGCGGTGCCGTATTTTCGACTGCGTTTGCCATAATATTTATTACGGTTGTAGCACAAGCTGTGGGACAGATGCAACGGGCAGTGCGCGCACGTTCGTCACGCGCGCACGCACGTGGGCGAAAGTGCAGCATACATCCTCATTCTTGTAGGCCTTCCGCCTAGTACAAGTGAGTTATTGAACTTATTGAATTTATTAAAGTAAAAGCCGTCATCAAATTCGTATAGTACAACTTAGACACAACCTGCAAACGTGATAGCAACGGATTGTAACACGAATATACGAGAAAGCATTATTTTGTTACGCGCAAATTCAAACACAACACCCTTTTCCAGCTGCCGTGGTGGCGCTACTCTATTTTGAGTGAGCACAGACCGAAAAATCCCAACTAACTAGAAGCTAACAGCTTCAATCTAAAAAGCGGGGACTTTCATCTTGATTGCATGGACGGGCGAGCAACTTCGAGTAGCGAGGCAAGTTCCGACGATGTGGCCGCGCAAGCTTTTACCTGTCTATACGCAAATGTACACGCGCACATGTACCTGTATATAGCTTTGACGTATTCTGCGAACAAATCTGAATTTGGAAATAGCGTTTCCTTCGCAATGGCGCTTTGTCGACTGCTCGCGCTGTGCTCGTGCTGCGCCGCCTGACACACTTTCGGAGAAGGTCTGGGGAATTCCTTCTCGCGCGCCGCGGCTCTCGCGCACCCTTATCTCATGGGCATCTTCAAATTGGCGAGCGAGTCGAAGGCCTTCGAGTTTCCGCTCGCGCTTTCTTGCTTGCTTGCTGGGCAACGCGGTCGGTGTGCACGAGCGGCCGGAATTCCTTTCTCGCTGTGCGGCGATAGCGGCGGGTCAGGAAGCTCGATGTCTTCGTGGCTCGGACAGAAAAAAAAGTAAAGAAAGGCGGATCCAGCCGCCGGTAAGAAAGAAGATAAAGATTTCATGGCGGGAATTATCGCGCGGCCATAAATTAGCATAGCTTCTCACATTTCTCTACCGGCGACCTTTCGGCACTCGCACCTAGTGAAACTCGCCTCTTCGATTTGTCGTCCCTGACTGCCCTTGACTGTCCGAGAAGCTACTTACGCCAACGCTCATTGGCTGAAGATAGTGGCTCGGGCAATCCGGGGCAGCCCGGGGCGACTAATGGAATAGACCTGCGTTGTATATTCGAATCGGGCCCCTTCACTTATGTATCGCCCAGAGAGGAAATTGTATATGCATAGCTTATATAGGGTGCGACTTGGATATTGCGCAAGGTTCAATCAGATCGGTGGCGAAAGCGGAGGAGAAATGCGGTCATGGAGGTGTTTTCATAATTCACAAGTGCGCTTCTCTGGACTGCATATTTGTCCAACTACAATGGTGGCACCAGCTATCCTTTAAATTAAAACGAGGCTGCATACGCTGGGGCTATTCTTTTACGCATAGTTTCATCACGACAGTGGTATTCACATTTCCCATGCCATAATACAATAATATGTGCTTCTACACGCTGTTGACAAGTGTGACTACCCCGCAACTAGTTGGGCAGACTGCCTCGCACGACAACTAGCTTTACATTTATGGTGACAATAATGTCTTCCGTGCAATTGCAGCGCGCGGCTACATCATGTGGGGCCAAACACAAGTATATGAAGATGATCTTCGCATTACGTTACTTGTTAATTTTGTTTATTATAGCGACAGCGACAACATAATTAACAACGTTTTGAAGTGATGCACTGTTTGTCTTCTATACTTCTATGCTGGGCTTTTAATGGTGGGTGTGAAACTTTGCGGAAAATCTGCATATTGCTTCCGTTCCGCGGCGCTGTGGGCTGAGATCGCATTAGCGTACTGGACTGTACGATTCCGGCCAATGTCTCTTATGCACACTTGCACGTTTTCTGCGGTCCAATGGGGAAATTTGACGGGAACCTAATTTTCTCACCGTGTGCACTGTCTCTGGGCTCTCGCGTCGTTTGACTCCTAATTCCTGCACTCTTGCTAAACCAACTCATCCTTGCATCTATATCCTTACGAACTACTGCAGTGGGGCGTAATAGTGATCTTACGGGCTTTTAATGAAGTCGCTATCCAGTTGGCCGAGAAAGAGGAAGCGCTTGTTCGTCGCAGCTCGATTCTGCGTCTTTACTACACTGCCTCAGTGCTCCATTGTGGGTCTCCGGCAATTAGCGCAGCCGTAGAGCTCACGGCGGGCTGGTGTAATAGGAATGTAGAGTCGTGACGCTGCACGATCGTATACTTGTTGCGGCCTTGCAGTGGCGAAAGGCCCTATAGTCTGTGCTGCCGCGCGACCTCCGCTTCCGCGTTTCCACGAGGCGAATAACATTGCCGCGAGGCCGAGATAAGTGTGCGATTGCCGTCCCCTGTAGTTCGCTGTTGTGTATTCGCGCTCGCTCGTTTTTGTATAGCCGCACGTAAGGCAAGAAGCAAAGTCGCGTTGCATTATTTCTATTTTTTTTTGTCGTCGAGAGAATAGCCCGCGCGCTGAGCGACTGTTGAGCGGATATAATCTTTGGGATACCTTTCGCTTGTCGATAAACCTTTGTCATCAGCCACCACTCACGACAGGCCGATCCAGGTGATAATTAACGTAGGCGGAGTTACGCTCAGATTACTGACGAAGCGGGCGAAGGAAAAGGAATTGGAATAATATCGTTGCGTTATCCGCGGCCTCGGTGTCACACGCCTAATTCACGGTGCTTTTATCATCATGCCCGCCGGTTCTATTGGCAGGCGGCTGTTCTTACTCCCCGCGCTGACGGAGACTTTCCCTCCTGAATAAGGATCCAGTGAACAGATGGCGATATGCCCCTTTTCATCTGTTCTTCATGTTTTGCGCTGAAGTCTGTATGAACTTCCACCGAGATCCGCGATATCGCGGTTAGCGGCGAAAGAAGAAGAGACGAGGAACGCGCGAGCCGTGGCGAGGACTTCGAGGCCACACCGCCATCCTGTAGGGATAAAAAAAAAAAAAAAGCAGGAATTCAGCAGATGAATGGCTCTGAGCAGTTGTAAACTTCTGCCGAAGAAGTGGATGGAGTATCGGCGATTATTAAGCTTCGCGAGACAAACGGCGACGACATATTTAGCACGGTCAATTAGTCATTGCTGCTACAGTGCTGCTAGGTTTCGCCAGCGAAGCTGCTACGGGAGCCCCGAACAATTTCGCCGAGAGAGCAGAGAGCACTCGCGTCGCGCGACTGAGATTGCACGGGGAGTTCTCTGCTGTCGTTAGGCCGCGGTCTGATTCCTTGTGAAATATAGTTATTCTGCCCAGTTTCTTGCCAGGATGGCTGCTTTTGATTGCGCTACTACTGCTTTGGTCTATTAATCCCGATTCACGAAGAGCTTTTCCGCTGGCATTGTTAGTAGTAGTAGTGGTAGTAGTAGTAGTGGTAGTAGTAGTAGTAGTAGTAGTAGTAGTAGTAGTAGTAGTAGTGGAATAAGTAGTAGTAGTAGAAGTAGTAGTGTAATAAGTAGCAGTGGTAGAAGTAGTAGTGGAATAAGTAGTAGTAGTAGAAGTATTAGTATTCATTTCGAGAGATTAAAAATGTACAAACGCAAATACGCGAATTCCACACAATGCACTCAACTTGCCCGTAAGAACAAATTCCAGACAATCCTGATGCCGGACATAATAAGTGAAGGTGGCCGGCCAGTGGCAAAGAGCCCTTACGAACGAAAAGCTTTGTCCATTCGGCCCCTGATCGCGAAGTCGTCGGTTCGACTCCAGCCCACATTCTGATTTGGAACGAGAACTGAGATTCTGTAAGCGCACGTTAAAACTCCAGCACGCGGGGGCGTTTCGCTTTGTACACGTCGCCCAGTGGGCGAGCCGCGACAGGACCGATTTGCGATTTGCGGGAGGAGCCTCGTAGATAGGGACGTCGCGCGAACTAACGTCAGAAAGCGGCGCCAAATTGTAAGACAAGTGTTCTGGCTGTCGTCTTTCGCCGAAAGACCACTTAATCGTAACTATGCAGCTAGTCGTTCGTATGTGCTTGTTCTGAAAGCCCATTGTCGTTTGTTGAGCCTGCCAACTTCAGCTGACGCAGCGACAAATCTTGTACAGCTACAATGTCCGAACAGAATACTAATTTATCAATGCAAGGCCTGTCCGTCGTGTTCGTAGTGAACACGCTCATAATAGCGATGCAAAGCGCGTACATAGCAGGCGACCTCTGCCTCTCGTTAAAACGCGCCCGTAAATCACTCAAGTCCAGTGCTGTTTCGCCTCGTTCTCCGCAACTCTCCGCGATCTGTGCAGATATGCAGTTCGGCATCCGCTGGAAAAAAATAAAAGAAAAGAAAATCCCGGCCAGCACCTTTGGTTGCAACGGTGCTTGAAGCCTGGTTCTTTCGTTTGTCCGGTATGCTGCGTTTCGAAGAAACGTGCACGCGTATACCGACGCGATCGTCGTGAAAAGCTGAAGGCAGAGGGAGTACGCGGTTTCCAAGCGCGATAATGGGTCGTCCAACATCTGCCGACCGCCGTTGCGCATGCATCTTACAGCGTTCGGGGAAGCTCTACGGCATGAAGACGAGAAAGGAGAGAAGGGAGGTCTCCAGAAGGCATGCAGTGGAGAAGGGAAGGGAGGTCTGTCGCCGGTTGATGCCGAGGGGGCAATGGTAGTGGCGGCGCTGCGGGGTGGGGAGGACAGCTCTTCTCGATGCCACGGGCAGCCGGCTGTCCAGGCCGTCCAGCATAAGGGGGGTGGGGGGATGGAAGTGCGCCGCACTCGAGGAATGCGCGCGCGCGCGCGCGTCCGCGCCTTTAATGACCCCGGCCTCCGAGGCAGTGGCGAGGGTATACCTCCTCCAGATCGCCGCCATAGCTGCTCCTTCTTCTTATTCTGCCTACTGCGCTGGGATTCACGCAGAGTACGTGTATGCTTGTGGAAGCCAGCTTTTCGGAGGACGGAATTCACGAAGCTTTTCGCGCGCGTAGGGACCGCTTAGTGACTGTTTCTGGCTGCTGTCGCAGCCACAAACCGTCGAGCAACAGCACTAACAAGCGTATACAGACACTGGTAAATGACGAGCAAGTGACACGTATGAACTTCTGCTGCATCCTCAAGGGGGGAGGCGGGCGGCAAGGGGGGCAGATGCACCAACTCCGCCCCCCGACCTCCCCCCCCCACCCCCTAGAATTATCAGACCATGGAACCGAACAGCATTATCTGATTTTCAAGTAAATTCGATTGAATCATAAAAATTAGGAAGAAATATATCGCGCAGCAACGCGTGCGCGTCGCAAAACACGTTTTGTCGTAACTGAAGCACAAGTGCTCTTTTAGAGTTGTAAGTGCGCCTTCAGCATGCCTGAGCACTTGCATGTTAGCAGCGCTTTGGATGAGGGGCTGTTCACCGTCTTCGAGCGTGCGGGGCCACGCAGCACTGTCGGGAGGAATGAGTTGTTTCTTTGACAAAACGTGCCGAGACGCAGACGCAAAACTGGTAATTGTTTATCATTTAAGGAAGCACTAAAAACTTTGTTACTTTGCTTTCTTTCTTTTTCGCAATTATTGTTCACCCTATTTAACGTACCCTAATGTCTACGTATATCTTCGGTGCGGTGCCCGCCCCCGCCTTCCCTCCCCCTTTTCGTCCCTGGAACATGCTCCGCGTACGCAAATGCGCATGAATAAATTTGCGCATTCTTCATGCGACTCAGACGCCGCTAGATCCACTTTCAGCAGCGTTGCGCGGCTATTAGTGAGGGAGAGCGTAGAAGAACCAAGGACAGGGTGTAAGGGGAGAGAAGGGGGGGGGGGGGCGCTGTTATGCACGTGCTTTGCCGGTCATACAGGGGCCTCGACGAAATAACAGCTGGCGGCGCGCGAGCACTTGTGCCTGGCGGAGGAGCTAGCTGCGGTATTCTCTCTCCCTTGCCCGAACTCTGCTTTCCACACCGGGAGGGCCGTGCCCGCGGGAGAAGAGTGTGGTGTGATGGAGGCTGCACCGCTTCGCAAGGTCATCTTCAAGGCCGGCCATCCTCCCTTCCATCTTGTTCTTCTTCGCCAGTCCGTCCTGGAAGAAAAAACAAAAACAAAACAGCGGCAATGTGCACACTAGAAGATTCCGCCGGACGGCCATATTGCGTTACACGCTGTAGAAAACAACGAGCAAGAACCGAGATGGCCCTGGGGTTCCACATCAGTGTGCCGCGAAGTTGGCGAGTGGTCTTGAGATGAAAAAAGCGATCGGCGCTCTACGCCTGAGACACGGAGATAGTGTCCAACAAACTTATAAGCGTTTTCATTCTCGCCGACTCATTTGTGTATAATGATGGCTCGACTCAATTTGACCAAGGACACTTTCAGGCTGAAATTATATTCAATGATTGTGGGAGCGGGTAAATACTAGCTCACCTCCGTTTTCGTGCACCTGCAAATATTCCGGAATTTTTGCGAAAGAGCAGAATATCACTAAATATCAAATGCTTTGCGAACACCAGTTTTATATGTTTTTGAAACACCTTCGTTGAGAAGTCTTTGAATGAACGCTAATCTAACGAAACGATCTGCATCAAATGACATTCGAAGAAACAATGTCACTTTGTTTAGCTTCCGTTCTCCCTCTGTTCGGCACGGCCAAGCATGTCCTAACTCCGATTTGCCGTGCAGAAAAGAAGGCGTGTACATGTCCTGAACGCACGTCTCCAATGTTCTGATTATTTTGTTGTAATCTTCTTGTGCATGTCCGAGCAGAATACGCTCGCGCAAGTGAAAGAAGGGTTATCTCTTTGAAGACGATTCAGTTTTCTTTGTGGACAAGCTTGCAATTGCTTCGTGTATACTGCAAATTCTAGTGGCTGCTACATACGGCGTCGCAGACATAGTTTCCTTTAATTGTAGTTATGAGCGCAATAGTAGGATATTACATTTGAGCACAAGTATCCTTATAACATGTTGAAGCGGAAAACCGCCATATCATACAAAAAAGAGAGCAGGACTATTGTTATCTTTATCTCCGAGAATGAAACCGTATCGGCAGCATTCAAAGTGCTCAATGGAAACACCTATTAACTTTCTTAGCAGAGAGCGCGAAAGGGAACAGGACGTGAGAAAAGCAGACAGGAGAAGCGTTGCTTTTATTCTCACGACCTTACCCGGCTTTCATTTGCTGACTATCAATAGACACCAAGTGTCCCTAAATCAATCAAGTGAATCAAGTGATAGAGAAATGTGCAGAATATAACCAACCCTTATATACAGCTTTCATTGATTACGAGAAAGCGTTTGATTCAGTCGAAACCTCAGCAGTCATGGAGGCATTACGGAATCAGGGTGTAGATGAGCCATATGTAAAAATACTGGAAGATATATATAGCGGCTCCACAGCCACCGTAGTCCTCCACAAAGAAAGCAACAAAATCCCTATAAAGAAAGGCGTCAGACAGGGAGATACGATATCTCCAATGCTATTCACAGCATGTTTACTGGAGGTATTCAGAGGCCTGGAGTGGGAAGAATTGGGGATAAAAGTGGATGGAGAATACCTTAGCAACTTGCGATTCGCTGATGATATTGCCTTGCTTAGTAACTCAGGAGACCAATTGCAATGCATGCTCACTAACCTGGAGAGGCAAAGCAGAAGGGTGGGTCTGAAAATTAATCTGCAGAAAACTAAAGTATTGTTTAACAGTCTCGGAAGAGAACAGCAGTTTACGATAGGTAGCGAAGCACTGGAAGTGGTAAGGGAATACATCTACTTAGGGCAGGTAGTGACCACGAATCCGGATCATGAGACTGAAATAACCAGAAGAATAAGAATGGGTTGGGGTGCGTTTGGCAGGCATTCTCAAATCATGAACAGCAGGTTGCCACTATCCCTCAAAAGGAAAGTGTACAACAGCTGTGTGTTACCAGTACTCACATATGGGGCGGAAAGCTGGAGGCTTACGAAAAGGGTTCTGTTGAAATTGAGGACGACGCAACGAGCTATGGAAAGAAGAATGATGGGTGTAACGTTAAGGGATAAGAAAAGAGCAGATTGGGTGAGGCAACAAACGCGGGTAAACGACATCTTAGTTGCAATCAAGAAAAAGAAATGGGCATGGGCCGGACATGTAATGAGGAGGGAAGATAACCGATGGTCACTAAGAGTTACGGACTGGATTCCAAGGGAAGGGAAGCGTAGCAGGGGGCGGCAGAAAGTTAGGTGGGCGGATGACATTAAGACGTTTGCAGGGACAACATGGCCACAATTAGTACATGACCGGGGTAGTTGGAGAAGTATGGGAGAGGCCTTTGCCCTGCAGTGGGCGTAACTAGGCTGATGATGATGATGATGATGATGATGATGATGATGATGTCCCTAATTTCGGTTACCTTAAACTTCCCATTCCTTGTGTACTGGGGCCCCTCATGCGTCGTCCTCGATGCCTGCTCAGTCTTTAGTTCAGAGTATATACATTGCTCTCTGAAACTGTGCGCCGTTATTTCTGTAGGAGCGAGGGAGCTGAATAAAGTCGAAAGAGTAGCGCTCGAAAACAGCATGCTTCCTGTTTTAACCTATTTCCCTTTCGGGTTGCACACAATGAACTGTATGGAAAGTAGCAACATCAAAGAGGACACGTTATGACGAACTTTAGCACGATGAGCATGAATATAGCGAATTGTGAGATATAACGAAGTCAATGTAAGACTTGTAACCAATATCAGCGTCTAATGAACATGCGCTTATAACGAATGTCTATATAACTAAGGCATTCTCGTCTCTGATGCGGCTTCCTTATAACGAGGTTCGGCTGTATTATTTCAACGATATAGTAATAAAAACAGGCTTGTTAAACAACTAAATAAACACAAGAAGAACGACAACGGCAACAAATAGGAACCAATGCATATACATATGCACGTCAATAGTACTTCCAACACACGTACAGTCGGTTTCAAAAGTTTAACGGCCTTGAGATCTGAGAAAAAGCTGACTGTTGCCGCACCCGGGGCACAGAACCTGATATTTGTTTTGGAGTTTGTACTAATGTGTGCTAATAAGATTGTGTTGTATGGTTTCACTGGAAACGTTGCAAAGTGCATTGGCATTCAAAGTTCTTTTTTTTTAAATGCTACGGCCCGTAATCCGTATGACGCCGACTGCAGATACAGGTTCTAGTCTCCGACTTCTCTCTCTATAGCTACTCTTTCGACATATGTTAGTCCTAAACATATTGTTGCGCGCTAAGCTACAGTAGTAGGTAATCAGTTACCAGACCTGCGGGAGAGCGGTCTTCCTCGTCTTTCCGCAAACAATCACTATCGCAGCCCTGCTATCTGTCGTCCAAGAATTGGTAAAGGCTTGTCGTCTTTCCATGCGCTCTTGCCATTGGACGTGGAAAGGCTTTTCCTTTAGCGCGAGGACGAAATTCTGTAGTTCCTTGTTGAGGCGGTGTTCCTTCCATAGGCTTACACGTCCTATGAGGTTTGTTCGTGCGTGATAAGATCGAATTATAGAACAGCGCGCGTGCCGGGGAAGACCGAGTAAATCCGAAGCGCGTCCACGCGTAAGAATATACGCTCTAAAGCTTCAACATGATTGACGGGAGGCCCTCCCTGCGCGCCCGTCCGGTTGCCTCACTCCTCGCAGAGCGCTTCCCGTCGGGCTGGCGACCTCGAGAATTCCGGAGAAGTATGCCGCTCCTATAGGGCAAGTCACGGGGCCCTCTTGCCGGGGCCAGTTTCCGTCAAGCGGCGTTTACGGGCCGAAATAGGGAGCTATTACTCTGTGGCAATGGCCAGCAAGCACAAAGATGGCGAGATGCAGGCTCTCAGCCTCTTCTTTGGCTGCAGAGGCAGCTTGAAAGATGTTCATGCTTGTCACCTGTTTCTTAGAATGCTTTGTAAACCGTAGACGAGGCGCCTTCTCGGAATCGCAAGAGAGAATGCACAGAAAATTCTGGACGCTGATACGCTACACGTTCTAGACTTCAGGGTATTTATAACTCTATACTGTCAAAAAAATAATAATAATCCCTATGAACTCACTGCTTCGTAAAGTTTCCATATTCAGCGAAGGAATGTTTTTGTCCGAAGAGAGCAAGCAGGCTGCTGATTCGCACACGTCAGTCCTCGCACAGAAGTTGGCCCGTAGCCGTACCAAAAACGTTGAACTTGAAAAACAGGCACGCAGACATTCATGAAAGCTGGCAGCTTTCACGTGGCAGCTTCATACCAGAATTTAAAAAACAAAGAAAAACATACGTGTTAGTGAAGGAGGAAGTTTCGCAATTATCAAGAACTTGTGCTGTTCCGGGAGTCGAACTCAGCACCATCGCCCTTCTGGCGCGCAGTCGCCTTACGAATTGAGCTGACCAAATGGCTAGCAGGTGAATGCCAACTCAACCACATGGATTTTTGCAGAACACTTATTGTCAGACCCGCGTTCACTCTGAGTGCCTCGCTGATGGGCGAAACCTTGATGTACTCTCGACCGTAAATCCGCCAGAGGGTGGCATTGCGGGTGCGGCGCTCTCTTATACTTAAAGTAGGTCGTGGGGTCGACTGCCGGCCGCTTTCGCCGCACACCGACTGGCGTTTACGCGCCATGAAATGCCGTTGTGCTTAGGTTTACGTGCTTGTTAATCCTGCCTGATCGAAGTTGATTTGGAAGGCGTCTCTACTGGCAAAACGATCAGCTATAACTAGTCGGTGTGTGGTTTCGAGTCCGTAACATTTAGAAGACAGAAACGCTAACCGAAAAGGCACCGAGTAACGAGTGACTTAATTACGAGATGTTTCTGTAACATGGACACCGGATTCATTTCCTTGCTATCGCGTTACTAGGATTTCTCGATAAAGGGGTGGCGGCAGCATCATCAGTGCGACTTTTTCTCGAAAATTTAAGTTCAAGTATAACGGAAATAACAGATCAGCGCTCCATGGCAACGAGAAGAAAGTACCAGCTGCATAAATTATGTGCTTGTTGTTGTTGCTGTTACCGCGCCTTAAATTTAGGAGACGGACGTATAGGTCAGGCCTATAGCTGGCAGGGGTTAAAATAAAGATTTTTGCCGTAGCGTGCATGTAATTAGCAAGCCATTCTGATTGTTTTCCTGATTGCCCCAAAGCACGTGAAGCTAAGAGTGCACTTTAGTTTGGAGCTGTGTGCTGTGGGGAAAAAAAGTACAAGTCTTCCTCGTAACGGCGCAAATAACCTAACCGGCAGCGCTGGCGTAGAGGGTAGTTTCAACATGTGGCCGTGCCTCAAATGCATTACTTTAAAGGGACAGCAAACGATGTCCCTGCTTCGATATTTACCTTTTTCTTTAATGCGAGGGTAAATGCCTCAAGGCATACAGGGGTATGGGATGGGGGTAAATAAGGATGATTATAAATGAATGAAAAAAAGATATGCGAATCTAATGAAGTCCAAGAGGTCTAACGAACTAACTGAGAAGTTTGGTCATTGCCAACCGGAAACGGGGTCCCAGTTATGCTTCTTTCAGGCAAACTTGCAGTGGGTTGAAACGTCGACATACTTGTTCTTGCGATTGAAGTTATTTAATAATGAAAATGCTTCCGGCTCTATTTGAGTCCGGAGACAAATATTTGTGGTGGCTGCTAAATACGTACAATAATTAAGCATGAATGCGATGTTGTGTTCACGCACAAAACATCATTTTTAGTGTGCGATGTTTCAGTGATTCCGAGAACTATAGAAGAATATTCTGAAGGCTCCCTCCATGCCTTGTCCGTCAGGAAGATGAAAACTGCGCTCTGTGAACAACCGTTTGTGCGGGCAATTACGTGCGTTGAGAATGCGTCGGTTTTGCGGTGTGTGTGTGCGTGCGTGTGTGCATGCGTGTGTGCGTGTGCAGCACGCCGTATTGTGATCATTGTATTGTGATCATACGGTCGTCATTCAATCGGGATTGTGAATCTGTTGTCATGGCGTCATCGTCAGACAGTCGCTATCATGTTTCAAGTGTCAAACCGTCACCGTAACGTCGTCGTGGTCGTGTTATCATCGTCAATGTAACGTCGTCACCCGACCCTCGTCATGCCGTCGTCATCACGCCAGTGTCATCATACACTCGTCGTCATCCCATTTTTCTCATGCCGTTACCACGCTATTGTTGTCACTGCATCATTGCCATACAGTCGTCGTCATGCATTCGTTCTCATGTTGTTGTCGGGATGCATTCGCAGTCGTTCCATCATCATCATTGTAACTTCTACATCCAGATTTCGCCATACCATCGTCGTCATGCCATCGTCATCACGCTGTTATTTGACCATCGTCATCACTCCAGTATAATAATCTCATTGTCGTCGTGCCGTCGTTGTCATACCACCTTCGTCTATCCTTCGTCATTTCTTGTTCTTCATTCTATTTTAATCGTGCTGTCCTCATTCAGTCCCGATTGTGCCGCCCTTGTCATGCCATAGTCGTCATTTCCCAATCTTTATCTGGTTGTCGTCATACCGTCGTCGTACACCATCGACGTCACACAGTCGTCGCCATCTCATTCTCCCTATGTCACAGTTGTCACATTGTCGTGGTTATAGCATCATCACAAGTTAAGATTTGACATCTCATTGTCGTCATGCCGTCGTCGTTATACGCCTTTGACGTTCCACCGCTATAATTTCTTCCTCATCATTCAATCGTCACTGCGTCGGCGTCATACGGTCATCGTCTTCATGCCTTCATGCTCACGGGCGACCTTGACAAACGAATGCCGTAGCAAAGTGGAGCAATACCGCAGTATGTGGAGTATAGCCGAAGCAACAAAGGTCTCAGAATTACCACTACATGTGTTGAATAAACGTGCCTTCGGTAAAATGCTCTGTCGCTACATTGCTGGATTGCTATGCGCATTATCGTCGGCAGCCGTCGTGACCCGAGTTCTGCCGTAATTTGTTTCATCTACAAATATTTTAAAAGCTACAACGGCTTTTCGCTTGCTTACCTTGACGCTTGCTTTATCGGTGAATCGGTTTTGTTGCAGGTGGATTGCCGGTGCCCATCCCGATCGGTGGTGGAGCTCACTTGTGCCTTGGGCGGCGGCCGCGCTGCGGTAGCGTGGCGGCCATGAGCTAGCCGCGCGGCACACGATTGCCGTTGGAACCGCGGGGGCCATGGCGTCGGTGCCCGCGGTGCCCGAGTTCCGGGACGCCGATCAGTGTCGACAGCACGGCCTCGAGATCATCCGGCCCAAGCCGCGGCGCCTGGGAGACCTGAACCGACCGCACGACACCAGGATGCCCGCCGAAGGCGCGTCACTGAGGTGAGCTCGCTGGAATTACTACCAGGTCTGGCGACTTCGTAACGACCAATCATAAGCAGCGACGCGCAGGTGTGAAATAAGCAGAACAAGGGACACGGGCGGTCATGAGTTCCTCAGCTTATATATAATCTTGTCTGCGTGGCGCTGCAATAAACGCAAGATTGTTCCTATGTAGGCTGTGTGAGCTTGATTTGTCGGCGCGGCTTTCCTTGAAGACGCAGCGCTGTTGGTAGCAGCGTTCTCTTATTATATAGTGCGTCGGTAATACAAGTTAACGCAATCGTACAGCGCGCTAACGTTCTTTGCGATAGGCAGTTACTGTCTTAAGACACGCCCTACGACAATCTGCCGGGTGGCTTGTCTCTGGAAAATCATTAGGCATTCTTCCCATTCGCGTGAGCTGCGTAACACCCGCGCCAATTCATCTACACGCAATCTCACTCGATACTCGTCTTCAACTATGTTACACTTACCAGTACTCAATTATATTGAGCTCCATTCGCATTTAATGGTACTCACGCTCACACACGTTTTCCGTCACACGTCCGCTATTAGTTGTCGGAACTGATTTTCAGTTCACTGACTTCACTGATTCACCGATTTTCACTGACGGGGCCTTTATGTTCACCGCACTTCATTTTTATTCGCACTTGGAACCACTTACTCGCATGCTCGTTCGAACCTAAAAAAAAAGTATTATGCAGATCCCACGCACTGTGAGAATCGATGTAAGCGAAGCTTGATTTGCTGTTTGCTTTGATTGGCGATAATCGGTGATGTTGACGGCGCATGTTTAATTCAACATGATAGTGGTGAGTTGATATTCAACGTTACCTTGCGTGCACCACTGCTGTTTGTCGGTGTAGTACACAAAACACAAAGGAAGAGGTGTTTGCTTGAGGCGTTGTTGTGCGCCATATTTCATAACTTCTGGGAGGATTGAACATTGTCATTTCCTCACATGGTACATCGCATCGTGGCAGAAGCATTAAATTTGAATCGGATTATGGGGCTGTACGTGCCAAAACCACAATTGGATTATGAGGCAGGCCGTAGTGGCGCACTCCGGATTAATTTTGGCCCCGTGGTGTTCTTTAACGTGCCCCTAAATCAAAGCGCGCGAGTGTTTTTTATTTCGCCCCCATCGAAATGCGGCTTCCTCGGTCAAATCCGCGACCTCGAACGATGCCATAGCCGCAAAGCTATCGCTGCGGGCACAGAAGTATTCATTTGACGTGCGACCGCTTCCGCTGTGTCGCCTAGACCCTGTTGTGCGCTTTAATTAATGCGACTCTGCTCCTGCACGCCCTGTGTAAGTGGTCCGCTAGACATATTTGCGTGGTTTTATTTTTCAGAAATAGCAGAAACGCACCGAACCGTACCTTGAACTTAACTTTATCCACCGTTTACTTCCATTCTCACGTTACTTTTTCCCTATCCCCCCTATATTTTTATGGGAATTGCGAGCGAAGAGTGGCAAGGCAGTTATTCAGTCGTTTTGCGACTGCGTCGATTCTACTCATTCTCTGCCTCCTCTCCCCCTCCTCTGTTCCATTCTATCTAGCTTTCCTCGTGACTTGCACGTTGGCAGAAAGGTAAGTGCTTGCGGGGACGGGGGGGGGGGGGGGGGGGGGGGTGACGGATAATTACAACTGTCAAAGAGGCTACATATCATATTGACCGCTAATAAAGACGGGGACAGCGGACGAGAACAGAAAAACTACGACACGGGCGGTATTAGCGGTCAGTATGATATAAAGTAAACGCCAACTTTGCCAAACTGAAGTTCTGCTGTCAAAAGGCTAAGCTGGCGACCACCCGGGAGCTCCAGAGGGCATTGTGTACATTCGACGCGGTGCGATACAAATGAGTTTATCGCGTCTCTTCTTCTTTACCACGCTTCTTCCATGTATATACACGCTCTGAACACATCCCCCCCCCCCCCCCCCCCCCCCACCCTGACGCGGTGTGCCAGACAACAGCAGCCATAGCAGCAGCAATGGGAAAGTTAAAGGAAAAGGCAACGAAAGCTTCGCTTTAAGAATTTACTTGCCATCCCGGACCTACGAAAGTAGATGTCCAGCGAAGCTGTTGCAAAACAACCACTACAACTGCTGACGGGGGGTATGCAATGCTTAAGGTTTGGGTGCATGTTTAGAGCTTTTTCTTTATTGAATCGTATGCTGTTCTTTATGTTGTGTGGGTTACTTCAATGAATGCATGCACTGTTCGCTTCACATTGCTGCGGAGGAGGAGGGAATAAGTTTATTAGAAAAGAAAGCATAATAAAACGCATGCAAAACGTAATAAACGTCCTTAAGCATGCGTTCAGAGGGGGGGGGGGGCTCGGTCCAGCGGCTTTTTTTTTTTTTTTTAAGCGAGGGTCAATGCCTTAGGGCATATAGTGGTATGGGGTGCGGCTTTGGCTGAGCGCTTGTGGCCTCTGCATTACGAGTGTATGAGCCATTGCATGTTTAGCTTGCTTATGGGGGTATGAGCCATTGCATTTTTGCTTGCTTAAAGGTGTATCAACCATTACTGATGATGATACATGCTTGTTTTGATCTTGTTCTTTATTGAAACGCACGCTGTTCAGTACGTTGCATGCGTGATTCCAAGGAATGCATGCAGTGTTTGCTCCACTTTGCTTAGTGCTTGTAGCCTCTGCAATACGAGGGGGACTCGCCATTGTATTTTTGCTTGCTTAGGGGGTTATAAGCTATTGCTGATGATGATAATTTCTGCTCACGGATGGTCCCGAAAAATGCCGACCACCGAGAGCTTAACAGCTTTGCTGTAAAATACTTATTAGAAAGCGTGCCTTAGCAGCGACCACAAATCGTAAAGAAGTCAAGGACCCATACCTTCTTTCGAATGCCGTACGCGTATATTCCTCTGCCATTAATTGTGCAGTACTGGGGTGCATTGAGGAATTGTTCCAAGTCTGGTAAGGGCGGCAGCCTCAGATATGTTCAGTCCGTACGTACGGAGGTGTACATAAGAAGCAAGCAAGTGAAAACATCGCCTTTTAGATGATTTCGGGAAAGCACAAATCTCTACTGAGCGGGTCAGTATAATGAATAAACGAGAGCGGGAAAATCCTGCGAAAAGAACTTCATTTACATAGCCCTCCGATAAATCACTCAGTGGTCATATTATGGCCAAGGGCGAAGTGTCTTGTTCACGTAAAGGCGGTGTTGTTTGTTTGGCCAGAATTACGAGAAATGTGAGCTCACGTACATTTTTTGAGTAACGTGAAGTCTGACGCACCGGGAGTGACAGTGGTGTGAAAGGTATTAACTGCCATCTTCAAAAGAGAGGCAATCTGATCGGAGTAATAATTAAACCATGAGAAACCGGGCACTTTATTCCTGTGAATATAGTCAAGCAATTATATATGCTTAATCGAATTCGCGGGCAGTGCGTCGACAAAATTTGAAGGCCTTAGCTCGTCCATGGGCAAGTTTACAGGAGCATAAGTAGCCCTGCCAATCTGGTCGATAACAACATGAAGTATTCTAGCTGCCAAAAGTGTATCATTCCTTCTTGTATAAAGTGCAATCATTAGGAAAGTACGAGAAGTCAAACTTATTAGCATGAAAACGGGATTTGTTGGTGACGATTGACTGTGAGCAGCACCACTAATGACAAGGACGAAGTAGAAAAAGGCACTGGGTACAGCACCTGTTCTCTGTTTTTTTTTCCTTTCGTGTATCCTAAGGAGGTGCTGCCTGTAATAGATGTAAACTTAAACGAATTCGCTCAGCCTCGCTCAGCTGCTGGTCCTATGCGACTTCTTGCTCCCCGTGCATGTCCATTTCTGGTCGTTGGGTCACTTTTGGAAGAGCTTCTCGTGCACTTTCCGCTGTGCACGTATTTCGACATTCTCGCAGGAGAAAAAAAAAAGTCCATTGTTCTTGTGATTTAATCGCACGTACCGTGCGCATTTTATGTCCTCGTGTACGATGACGTTAAGGTCCGAGTAAATGAGTTATCCATGTGTAATTACGCCATAATTGGGGTACGCCATCAGCGACCACTGAAGTCGGAGGTCCTCGCCGTTTTAGAGAGACAAAACAGCTATATCCCAGTCGTCACCTTCACAACGCTCAAAGATCGCAAACTATGTGCCACATTCAGTTCCATAGTGCCCTGCGGCGAGAGCTTGTGACAGCACAGGCCAGCCCGAGCGACAATTAGGATTCCAGAACAGGGCGCGGTCTTTTTTCCGTGAGAAAGCGAACAGCGGTTTTGTGGCTCGCGCCTGTAGATAAATCAAGCGACAACATTTGAGACGAATGCGTGGTCCCTGGAATTAATGTCCAAAAAAATAAAATTAAAATAAAACGTCCTCAAGACGGAAAATCACTGAAATGAGAAGTCTACGAACAAACGAAATGATTGAATGTTATGCACCTAAGCTACGTGTGTGAAAACCTACAATTGGTGTGAAATTGAGGGTAGCTGCCTCGTGTCCTTGGCGGCACTTCAATAACAGAAGATAATAGTCGGTATGGCGGCGTTGCATGGACTGAAAATTTAGTTGAAACATTTTGGAGGAGCTCGGTCTCGCTGCTTTCCACTTCGAGGCTTCACCATTCCAGACAATTGTTTTATGTAACAAATCGGGGCGTGTGCTTGCTTAAGCTGCACTCGCCAAAAAAGAAAAAAAAACGCTGCAGAAAGCCACAGCGACGCATATTACAGAAACTGTCGCGGGCCTGCATCCTTCTTCCTTGTGACGAGAGGTCGTGTTTTAGGAGCAAGAGCCACTCTACCCGTTCGAACTGCGCAGCGACTCGGCCTGCCTTCCTGTGTGACTGAAAAAAAAGAAATCTGTTCGCACGAATGCCTCTATGTGTGCTTTTAATGTTGTGGGCGACGGGGTATATCTCTCCGACTAATATGTGTGTTTCACAAGGAAAATTTGGAAACCGCATTGTTACAAATTAAAAGGGGAAACTCGCGCATCTGAGACAACGAACGTGGAGCTCTTCGTGTTACTTTGTGGCTACCCAACGTACTCACGTGCAGTGGCTCTAGAGGGCTTGCTCAATGGCAAGACAGCTTAAGGACCTAAGCATGTAGCAGCACAAGTGTCAGCAATAGTTTTCGCCATCGTCGCGAAAAGATTGCATAATCTCTTTCTTTTACACTCCCATTTCAGTAAAAAGTCAGCATTTCTTTTATTTCTTAAAGGCAGGATAATAAATGTGGAACGTATGAAGCAGATTGCTTAACACTTACGTATCCCGAGAAATGGGAAAGTTCATATTGGTACACTGTACCCACGATTTTCATTGCAGATCTTTCTTTTTTTCGTGAAAACATCTTTCTTTTGGCAGTACTGAAAAGAAGTTACGATGACAAACTCGGCACCTGATTGTGAAAGGGTCGACCAACTCTCCCATGACTTGCCACTGTGAGCAGCAGAAATAATGCAAAGAAAAACTAGGATAATAAATGCGTGTGCATTCTTGCCTAGCAAAAGTATTATGTATCTCTAGTGAAATGTATATATTTCATTTCATTTATTGTGTAGCCTTCAAGGCCTGAAGGCGGAGGCAAATGCAGTGTACACTGCTCCGTTTTTTCACTCATGGGACATTTTGTGTATCGTTGCTGCGCTTGGATGTTTGTTTCATTTATAAGGTGTCATTTTATCCTGTGCTTCTCTCTCTTTTGACAGTTTCTGTATCGGTACTGTACGTGTAGCATTTGTGTAATTTATAATGTGTTGTTCCAAAATGTATCTTTTTTCATTTTGCTATATTGTACCGTATGATACATTTATATGCTCCGCACTTGAAAAATAGGTAGGCGGCACCACCTGTTGGTGGAAATATATATCCTGATCTATGCGCCTCAATAAAGAACAACCGTTACCCGCGAGGCTCTGTGTGACCACGCGGTCAAAATGGTGCTTCTGTATATCGTGCGTCGTTTTCGCCGTTGGTGCAGGGCATCTCACCGTGACCTCGTGGGAGGCTCTGCTCCTTCGCTGACCAAGCTGTCGGTGCGGGACCTGTGGCCCAGTCCGTCGGGGCGCTCCTCGCACGAGGCGTCTCCGAGGCCCTGCGTGTCTGCCGCCGCGTCGTCCTCGTCACCCGGACCTCCCGGGTCCAGCCGTGCGACACCCGTGCGTGAAACACCGGTGCCGAGCAGCGGTGGCAGCAGCAGCGGTGCCAGCAGCAGGGCCTCGCCTGGCTCTCTGGCACTGACGGCGGCCACCCGCGCCTCGCCAGCGCGCAACAAGCTGTCGCTGGCAGAGCCGATGATGACGCGAGAACAGGAGGAACAGCAGCAAACCGACGAGGGATTCCCGACGGACCCAAACTTCTGCGTCTACCGGTGAGTACCGCGCAGTAACGTAGCCGTCCATTGAGGTTGTTATATGAGCATTGTTCAATCTTAGAATTATTTAACAAAGATATATATATATATATATATATATATATATATATATATATATATATATATATATATATATATATATATATATATATATATATATATATATATATATATAGATAGATAGATAGATAGATAGATAGATAGATAGATAGATAGATAGATAGATAGATAGATAGATAGATAGAACTGTGATGGCATAGCTGACTGGTTACATTAATCCCCCCCACATTCATTGCAGTGTTGAGTAGCAAACCAAATGTTTGTTTTGGTTAAGCTACCTGTGTTTTCTCTCTCTCTCTCTCATTCACGTCCCATTGTTTTGCAGTGACTCGGCTTCTAACACTGATTGCGGCTCGCTTAGCAAGAGCTCATCAGATGGTGACCCTGTCGTATCGCGACGAAAGCCTCTGGCACGGCTCAAGTCTCGCCGCCGCAACATCCTCAGCTTCCCGCTCAACCCCGAGGATCCGAGGCTGGGTGTGCGTCGCCATGATCTCTACGCCGGCGGCTCCTCTTCCGACGAGAACAGGTGAGCCGGACAGATGTGCTCTTGCATAGAAAGTAGAAAGCAGCAAATAGTCACAACCTGTAGCTGCGTTTACTTTGTGTGTTGCGAGTCCTTTATTATGGCTGCAACAACAGTACTATCGGTACCGTTGATTCGAAAGTTTGTAAGTAAAGACAAAGCTATCTCGTACGCGTCGATGGCCCAGAAAGCCACGAAAACGCTGTGGAAACATCTCAAGTCGACAGGTCTTGGCAGCCGTGTGTAGACTCGGTGCGAACCTTCATATGTGCGTGAAACTGTTTTCTCCTCTCTCTCTCTCTCTCTCTTCGTCCCCATACCCCCTTTCCCCAGTGCAGGGCAGAAAACCGGACGTGCGTCTGGTTAACCTCCCTGCCATTTATGTCTTCTATTTTTTTCTTTCTATCTCTATGCTTAGTTGTCTCAGACGTATTTCCCTGAATGTTGACTGACGTACCACATTTGAGGTGCCTAGGTACATTCTTTTGCTTCCATTGATATCACATCATGACGGCTGGTCAGATGGCAGTCACTTCACCCAGAATCGTACATTTGGATGATCGGCGTTTGGCATGAACTGCATATTAAGCTTAGCAAGGTTTGTGTGAGATTATGTTTGAGACATTTTTTTTTGTGACTTCTTTTTCTGGGCACATGTTCACCCAATAAAGAGTTAAATTTGTCCCTTAAATTTATGGTACTGTGTAACTCTTCCCCATCACAACAATGTGACAGTATTTACCTGGGCCTTCTTGAAAATACATGCAGGTAACAAAAATTCTGCTTTTTCCGAAGGCGCTTCTTTCCATATTCTACGTAGAAGCGTACAGGTAATCTAAAGCTTTCTCTTCTTCGTTCACGTTGCTTGCGGCTTAGTTTAATATTTCCTTTTTTTTATGACACCACCTTGTTTCTTCAGAAACTAAAGCATCTTCGTGTACCGTCTTGAAGGAACATTTCTTAGTTTGTTAGTACAGTGCTCACTGTAACAAAAAAGAACTGTGAGATTTACCGCCATTTGTTACGGGGCATCACCTACTACCTTCGACCACACATGTTTTCCTCGGCAGGTCATCGGGGCACGCCAGTATGAGTGACGGCGGTCAGTCGTCGTACGCGAGTTCGACGTCGCCACCGACGTACCTGGACTTCGCCCGTGCGACACCATCGGGCGCACCACTCACCAAGTCTCTGCACAATGTGCCGGGACACCTCAAAGCTGTGCCCGAAGACGAACGAGTTCCCCCGACGTCGATATCCGCGTCGCGTCTCTGCCGCCGGTCCCAGCCATCGTCGTCATCTTCGTCGCACGGTAATTACTGGCTGTTGCTACTCAAGTTGCGCAAGAGCTGTTTTCTGTGCTTTCTCTGCTTTGATGCGTTTGGGTAGCCTAGCACATTCTAGGGCTTCGTTTTACGAAAAGCGTTACCTTCTGAAATATGTAAAAAACATTTATAATAGCAAAATAATAAAAATAATATGGATGTTTAATTAGATCTGCTACTATGAAGCTTTTAAAAAGTCGACATCTTCTTTGCGGTGTCCTGTCCAAATCTCCTTTTTATTCTCACGATTTCTCATTTTGTCCCTACTTCATCCTCCCCCTAAGTAGTGTATCTGACATTTCCAACTAACTTACCCTCTTATTTCTTTCTCTCTTTCTCTCTCTCTCTCTTCCTCTCCACTCTTACTAGATAATGCTTCTTTTTTTACTTTAGTTGAAGAATCTATGAGTGACGCAACTGTGCTTCAAGTTTGTTGGAGTATCACTTCGTCGGCTCGTCGCATGAAGATTCACCGTTTTTCATTCAGCTGTTCATTCCACTAATATAAAGAACTTCGTTGCGCGCCCCACGTGACTTCGACCTCCTGCAGGACATTTGGACTTATGCGCGTCGCACTTCCTTGGCACTCTTGACCCTAGGATCGAACATGGTAAGTTTTGGCGTGTGCATGTCTTCGAACGTGTAAAACCTTCGCTGTGAAATAGACAGCGGATTTCACTAGACAACAAGAAACTGAGCAACGTTACTTTCGCGGCTGTATATGTATGATTGGTCACGCCAATTTGTACGTAAAACAGCAACCGTATGGTCAGCCTTTCGAATCTTTAATGCAACCTGTTGGACCTCACGCTAAATATAAAGGCCACCTAATTCAGAGAGTTGCATTTGAGTTGTTGAGCGGTGTTACAGCATAGTTGCATCAGCATTATAAGCATTTTGTGGAGAGTTGCTGCTTCGGCTTACACCCCTTACTGAAGGGATGTCAACCCGCGCGACGTTGCATAGCTGTATTATGACACAGTTGTAGCGCAGTAGTTCATGCGAGTGCTTGCTCCTCAAGCAGAATGAATAATTGCGTCATGCTTCCGAGTCATTCAGCATAAACAGGCGGAAGAATTAAGCCCGTTCACGTGATTTTTTTCTCTTTAGCCATGTTTCGGGCGCACTTAATCAAAACCGCTTTACTAAACATTTGCCAACGTGCGCTCGCAGGTCGTCGTGGATACCGAAGTAGCAGCGGGGGCAGCTACGAGCTTCACGAGAGCTCGGCCAACCTGGACGATATCCGGCAAGCCGTGGAGCAGCTGGCCGCCCGAACACAGCAAGGGACGAGCACCAGCGGCTGTGGCGGCTACTCGACGTCGACGTACTCGTCGGACGCCGAGCCGAGTGGAGGCGTGCGGAGGCTGATGCGGCACTCGAGCCTCGAGACCATCGCTACCAACATCACGAGCGCCGAGGAGTTTGTCTGGGTGGACAACCTGCAGTCGCGGCTCGTGGAGATGCAGCGGCCGCCCTGGACCAACCACGACGTGCTGCGCGTGCTCCAGAGCGGCCGCCTTCGCGACCAGCGCCGCAAGATCTCCATGGAGGTTGTGCCGCGGCTCTCGTTTCTCTTGCAGAGGCCTCTGGTGCGCGTTGCGAGGGAGGCACAGAGGTAATAATAATCCTCTATGGCTTCTCTTGCCTGCCAAATGTATAACTCGTGCTCTAGAGTTATGTGGCTATAATCTAGAACGGCTGGGGTTATTTTATTTGCACCAGAATTTCAGCGTATCACTACTTTCCCATAAGGCCCCAAACTAAAAGCGGTCACAGGGACTTGAATTCGAACCGGTAACCTTGTCCTTATGAGGAAAACGCCTAGTATCGATGTGTCACCGTGTCGTTAAGGTGACACATGAGACGAGTTTGGTTGCGGCATAAGTAAAATATATATCTAAAAAAAGATTGTCGGCAACGATGCACAGTAGCTACATAACGACACTCTCACAGTGAGGTCTAGGTGCACGATCGGCTGCTATTATCGATTGCATAAATGGACCTCCGCCTTAGCTGCTCTCTCCAGCGGTCCAATTTCACTCGCTTTCTCGGACCGAAGGCGAACTTTCCCCCCGTTACCACGAACTTCCCGCTGCTGCGCAGGCTGTCCCGTCCGTTGGGCGTGTGCGGCAAGCGGCAGGTGAGCGGCGCCCTGTGCATCGTGCTGTCGCCGGCCCTGGCCGAGAGCTGCGTGAGCGCCTGTCACCGGGCCGCCGCCATGTACACGTTGTCGTCGTGCGACCAGCTGCGGCTGGGCAAGAGCGCCCGCGCCGGTCTACAGCTTCCCGTGGGCCGGTTTCAGCGCTGGGCGTGCGACGCCCGGCTGGCGCCCTGCGTGCACGAGTACGGCGCCCTGTACCTGACGGCGGCCGCCGAGAACCTGCTGGAGGAGCTGGTGCTGCGCTGCCTCGAGCCGGGCGCCACGCTCACCGCCGCCGCCCTCGAGGCGGCCATCGGAAGCAGTGGCGAACTCTGGGGGCTCTTCCAGCCTTTCGCGCACCTCAACGCGGGAAGGACGGCGACAGGTGAGCGGCAGCGCAGAGGTGTGTTATCCTATAAGGGGGCCGTTTGAAACATGCGAGAGAAGCCACTTTTGTCGGTGCTAAGGTCAGAGGAAGGCAGAAATCCTTCACACTAGAAGAAGACAAAAGTGCGCAGTACTTTGTTTTAGTTCCACCAGCTATGTTTTAAGGCCACAAGAACAACTACTATACTACTACTACTATTACCGGCACCTTCTTGGCACTGTTGTGGATATGTGCCAAAGTTTGGGATCATCGTGATAACCAGTGATAACACAAATGGCCTGAAACTTGGACGATCGCAAATAAACGTGCAAGGTTGGATGGGTAGCACAGGGAACGACTGAAAGAAATGCCATCGGCGTATTTGTAGAAAGAAATCTGATCGTATGTAATAACGAGCGGAATTTCTTTTTCTTTAGTTCGAATGACAAGGGATAAGTCGGGCTGGGCAGGCAATGTAGAGCGTAAAGTACAAATAAGCGATTGAGCGTTGGGGATAAGAACGTTGGTGTCCGATGAACAGAAAAGGAGAAAATAATTTATTTGAGAGCTGCAGGATGTTGAGGATAAGATATTGGCGGGCTGTTGGTTGGAGTTGTTCGTCGCAGCATTCATGAGGCAAGCGACGATCTCTGGTAGAGGTTGTTCTCCTTCAGTGGGCCTAATTAGGTGAGTGAAAATGATATGCGCGGTTAACATTGCTCTTTGAACAGCGTTAAAAGGACAATTTTTTCAAACCCTTTAGACTCACCCAAGCGTCTTGTGATGCCCGATTAGCTTCGCATGATTTCTGACGTTGAAACACGATTTAGCTTCCCCCTGCTACTCCTTTTTGACAATCACTTTTTGCAATATCTTAAAAAAATTATGGGGTTTTACGTGCCAAAACCACTTTCTGATTATGAGGCACGCCGTATTGGGGGACTCCGGAAATTTCGACCACCTGGGGTTCTTTAACGTGCGCCTAAATCTAAGTACACTGGTGTTTTCGCATTTCACCCCAATCGAAATGCGGCCGCCGTGGCCGGGATTCGATCCCGCGACCTCGTGCTCAGCAGCCTAACACCATGGCCACTGAGCAACCACGGCGGGTTCTTGCAATATCTTGACTGACGGTTCGTGGCCCTCTACATGCAGATACGTACGCTGCTTCCCTGTAAACCGGCCATAACTTTCGCTCCCATTCTTCTCTGAACAGGCATCACACGCGTTCAATATTTATGTCTGGCTTCTTCAGTGGGACGATAGTACACGCAGTGTACTGTTGCAAGTGTGGACACACATTGATCACACTTGCGCACGCACATTAGCGTTAGCTGAGCAGCAGTGTGCAAAGAACGCCATGGTGCATGTACTGGTCTGAGCGGAAAGGACAACAAACGTTGTCCTAAATATCTAATTCTTTATTTAAGCTCTGACGAACTGCGATGGTTTTTCTTCGGTCTCATCTCGTGCACCATCTTTGTTGCTGTTGTTGCTGTTGTTGTTATCCTCTTTGAAACGGGATGGGGACAAATAGTCCCATAGCGTGTCTCATTTAATCAGATCTTACTAGAGTTGAACTCCAATTTCACGAAACCTGATTTTACGAGTTTATCAATTTTACGAAGACATTCAAGTTCCCCGAATGTTTTCCATTTGGTATAGTGTATTTACGAATGCATCTTGACCATCACTCCCTAGTTCACGAAGCTACTCCAAAGAAAAAAGGCGGAAGAACAACTACAAATGTTACAGAAAAAAAAAAGAAAGAGTGAAGGCCTTGCGCGGCACAAACAGCACAATCGAAGCGTAAGCGGGATTGAGAGGCTCCATAGGAGCTCTATTTTTGGCAGCCCGCACCAGAGGGTCTTCGTGGCAAAGTCTCTTTGCGTCGTTTTCACGCGGACGAACTGGACCATCCGCCCACCGTCGACGGCGACCTGCGGCTTGTGCTGCTCTCTGCACAGCGGTCTGTTGAGCCCGTCGTTGCCTGGTTGCAGCCGCGTGCGTAGCTCTACGATTCGCTTCTTCAGCAGTAGTTCGCACCTTGCGAACGTCACATCCCTTGACACGTGGCACGATGAAGTTCAAGGGAACAGACTGGTGGGCTAGTTCGTACTGCATAACTTGAGGCAAAGCACAAGATAGCACGTAGGACAACAGAAGGGAACGAAGGCAGTTAGCAGCGCTGTTTCTTCGTTCCCTTCTCTTGTCATACGGGCTATATTGCGCTTTGCCTCAGGTTACGTAGCACGATACCATGTAACTGCTGCGTTACGTGACAATTGGTGGAATGCAACGCAACTGCAATGCAAAGTTCGCGCGTATCGACGCCACGCGGCGCGCATCTCACATCGGGTGACAAGTGCCACGATATTGACACGTGTACTTGGTTCTATTTCTCGTGCGAACGCTTTTCACCGCCGTCCAAATGTTAAGCGCTGTCGCTCAACGCAGGACGCGCCTGCATATATCGGGATTTCTCCAATGTTCTGGATCGTTCTATCCGTTGTCTATTGTAACAGAACCTTGTGTTATCTGTATGCGTGACACGAACTGGGCAGTACTTCCTGGAAGGCACGCAGGTACCTGCGATTACGCTGGAACTTTCTATGAGCCATGTATGAAAGCCGACGCGCTTGACCCTCAGATTCGATTTTGACGAACGCCGACTGTGCTCGCCGCTATCGTTGTGCTTTGAGTGCCACTTGTTCGTGTAGTCACAGGTTCGCCCAAAGAAGAGTTGGTTTCTCGATTCACGGTTTTCGCTACACACTAAGAAAAGTTTACACCCTTTGAGTCTTATCTTGCCACACAACAATAAATGTCATCTGGCTTGTCCGCATTTCCTTTCTTTAACGCTTCGAACGCGGTACTTCCCAGTAACGAACGGCATGCGCGTTATCAGCATGACGTAGCATAGCCGACAGGAAAGTAGCGGGCCCGGCGTTTTCAAGAAAGGAAACGCAAGCAAGGCAGATGACGAATATCCATTCTTAGGCATAGTTACACCCTTTGGCTTGCCCCTTCTGCCACACAACAATAATCGTTATCTGCCTTCATGCGTTTCCTTTCTTTAACGCTGCGAGCCCGGAACTTTCCAGTGACGAATGGCACGCGCGTTATCAGACGGGGCTCTCCAAAGGGTGTAAACAGTTCTATGCTGATAACGCGCGTGCCGTTCGTTACTGGAAAGTACCGGGCTCGCAGAGTTAAAGAAAGGAAACGCATCAAGGCAGATAGCGATTATTGTTGTGTGGCAGAAGGGGCAAGCCAAAGGGTGTAACTTTGCCTAAGAGTGTCGTTGTGTGGCAGATAGAGACCTCAAAGGGCGTAAACTTTTTTTAGAGGGTATACTCTTAAACAAATGCACACCCTTTGAGTCGTATCTTGCCACACAACAATAATCGTAATCTGTCTTGCTTGCGTTTCCTTTCTTGAAAACGCTGCGCTCGCTACTTTCCTGTCGAGAATGCTATCTCACGCACATAATACGCATGTCGTTTGTGGCTTCGAAGTACCGGGCTCGCAATGTTAAGGAAAGGAAATATGGGCAAAACAGATGACGGTTATGGAACGTAAGAGTGTATAGTGTTATCGTACGTGAGAGTGTACACTCTTAAACAAAATTAAACCCTTTGGGGCGTATCCTGCCGCACAACGATAATCGCCATCTGTCTTGCCCGCATTTCCTTTCTTTAATGCTGTGAGCCCGGTACTTCCAAGTCACGAACGGCATGCGCGTTATCAGCATGACAGAACATTCTCGACAGGAAAGTAGCGAGCGCAGCGTTTTCAAAAAAGGAAACGCTAGCAAGGCAGATGACGATTATCGTTGTGGGACAGATATGCACCCCAAAGGGTTCAACTGTATTGTAGTGTGTTCGTCTGCTTCAATACAATTGAAATGAATTCTGGGGTTTTACGTACCAAACCACGATTTTATTTAGAGGCACGCAGTAGTGGCAGACTCGGGATTGATTTTGGCTACCAAGGGATCTCTAACGTGTCCCAAATGCACGGGACACGGGCGTTTTCGCATTGAGCCCCCATCGAAATGCGGCCGCCGCGACCGGGATCTGATCCCGCGAGCTCGCGCTTAGCAGCGCAACACCATAGCCGCTATGCCACCGCGGCGGGTACCTTCACTACAACGTGACAATACTGACACGTGTACTTATCTTTATCGGGCAACCACGTTTCGCCGCTTAACAACTGTAATCGCACAGCGAGGGACGCGCCTGCATGTATCCGACGTTCCTGGAAAGTTATCGACGCTTCTATCCGCGTGTCTGTTGTCGCCGAACCTTGTGTTATCAGATTTCATCGCGTGACACGAATGGTGTAGAACTTTGTGGAAGACACGCGGGTCCCATCAGTTAATCTGGAACATTCGACGACTGATCTATAAAAGCCGACGCGCTTGACCCGCTAATCAGTTTTTCCGACGATCGCCGACCGTGTTCGCCGCTATCGTTGTGCTATAAGTGTAGCCTGTTTTTGTGGGCACAGGTTCGCCCAATAAAAGCTAGTTTTGTATTCCACCGTATTGCTTCTTTCTTCACCGTCACTACCACGTGACATCTGCGATGCCTTTGTCCTCTCGGATTCTGTTGCACCTACCCCGACGACCGCAGTTCCCGAGCCAGACTTCAACATAAATCCAAGTCTCCCCGTGATTAAGCAGCAACAGCTCAGAAGTCTGCTTCGACGATACAAAGACTGCTTTTCGACGTCATCAAGGATTCGACAAACACCAGTCGCAAAGCATCGCATAATCACCGAAGAGAGTGCTCGACCACTACGCCAGAGCCCTTACCGAGTTTCGACGCGAGAACGCGAAGCTATAAGACAACAAGTCGACGAAATGCTGCGCGACGACATCATCCAGCCGTCGAAAAGCCCGTGGGCGTCTCCAGTTGTTTTAGTGAAGAAAAAGGATGGAACCCTACGTTTCTGCGTCGATTATCGTCGACTGAACAAAATCACGAAGAAAGACGTATACCCCCTCCCACGGATAGACGACGCATTAGATCGGCTCTGTAATGCTAAATACTTCTCATCGATGGACCTCAAGTCTGGCTACTGGCAAATAGAAGTCGACGAAAGGGATCGCGAAAAAACCGCCTTCATCACGCCAGACGGCCTCTATGAATTCAAGGTTATGCCGTTTGGACTGTGCTCGGCGCCTGCAACGTTCCAGCGCGTGATGGACACGGTTTTAGCAGGATTGAAGTGGCAGACCTGTCTTGTTTACTTGGATGACGTCGTCGTCTTCGCCAGAAATTTCGACGATCACCTTAAGCGGCTTGCGACAGTATTAGAGGCCATCAAGTCATCAGGGCTCACCCTGAAGCCGGAAAAGTGTCGCTTCGCTTACGATGAGCTTCTATTCCTAGGCCATGTCATCAGCAAATCTGGAGTGCGCCCCGACCCGCAGAAGACAGCTGCCATCGCAAAGTTCCCGCAGCCAATCGACAAGAAGGCAGTGCGCAGATTCCTTGGCATGTGTGCCTACTATAGGCGCTTTGTCAAGGACTTTTCGCGCATCGCGGAGCCGCTAACACATCTAACGAAATCTGATGTCGAGTTCAATTGGGAAACGCCGCAGGCCGACGCATTTCAAGAACTCAAACGACGCATGCAGTCGCCGCCGGTACTTGCACACTTCGACGAGGACGCCGATACTGAAATCCACACTGACGCCAGTAGCCTAGGCCTCGGTGCCGTCCTAGTCCAGAGGAAAGAAGGACTTGAACGGGTGATATCGTATGCTAGCCGGTCGCTGTCAAAAGCGGAAAGCAATTATTCTACGACTGAAAAGGAATGCCTCGCCATCATTTGGGCTACAGCTAAATTCCGCCCTTACCTCTATGGCAGGCCATTCAAAGTCGTCAGCGACCACCACGCGTTGTGTTGGCTAGCTAACTTAAAGGACCCTTCAGGACGGCTGGCGCGGTGGAGCCTCAGACTACAAGAATATGACGTAACGGTAATATACAAGTCCGGAAGAAAACACTCCGACGCCGACTGCTTATCACGCGCTCCAATCGATCCCCCGCCGCAAGACGACGTGGACGACGACGCCTTCCTTGGGATAATAAGCGCGGAAGACTTCACTAAACAGCAACGAGCAGACCCGGAGCTAAAAGGCCTCGTCGAGTATTTGAAAGGGAACACCGACGTTGTCCCTAGGGCATTTAAGCGCGTGTTGTCTTCGTTCACGCTACGAAACAACCTGCTCGTGAAGAAGAACTTCTCACCAGTCCGCGCCAGCTACCTTCTTGTTGTACCATCAGCGCTGCGTCCAGAGATACTGCACGCCCTACACGACGATCCAACCGCTGGGCACCTCGGATTCTCCCGGACGCTGTCGAGGATACAGGAAAAGTATTACTGGCCGCGTCTGACCGCCGACGTCGCCCGTTACGTCAAGACATGCAGAGACTGCCAATGACGCAAGACACCACCGACAAGGCCAGCAGGATTACTACAGCCGATCGAACCTCCTCGCCGACCATTCCAGCAGATTGGGATGGATTTGTTGGGGCCGTTTCCGATATCAACATCCGGGAATAAGTGGATCGTCGTGGCGACGGACTATCTCACCCGCTTTGCTGAAACTAAAGCTCTACCAAAAGGCAGCGCAGCCGAAGTGGCGAAATTTTTCGTCGAGAACATCCTGCTGCAACATGGTGCCCCAGAAGTCCTCATCACCGACAGAGGAACGGCTTTTACAGCAGAGCTCACCCAAGCCATTCTGCAGTACAGCCAGACAAGCCACAGGAGGACAACTGCCTACCATCCGCAGACGAATGGTCTCACGGAGCGCCTGAACAAGACCCTCGCCGACATGCTAGCAATGTACGTCGACGTCGAACACAAGACGTGGGACGCGATCCTGCCGTACGTAACCTTTGCGTACAACACGGCGGTGCAAGAAACAACACAGATCACGCCGTTCAAGCTGGTCTACGGCAGGAACCCGACGACGACGCTTGACGCCATGCTGCCGCACGTAAGTGACGAAGAGAATGTTGACGTCGCTACCTATCTCCAGCGCGCCGAAGAAGCCCGACAGCTCGCCCGCCTACGGATCAAGACCCAGCAGCGTACCGACAGCCGACACTACAACCTCAGACGACGCTTCGTCGAGTACCAGCCCGGCGACCGTGTTTGGGTATGGACCCCGATACGCCGGCGAGGACTCAGTGAGAAGCTGCTGCGACGCTATTTCGGACCCTACAAGGTCATCCGACGTATTGGCGCACTAGACTATGAGGTCGTGCCAGACGGCATTTCGCACTCACAGCGGCGCCGCGCACGATCTGAAGTGGTCCACGTGGTGCGCCTTAAACCATTTTACGGACGCTGATGAACTTCCTTAGTTTGTTGTTTTCTTTGCTACGAGTGCTTTTCTTTGTTACTTTCGTTTGTTAGCAGCATCGGGTCGATGCTTTTTAAGAGGGGGGTAATGACACGTGTACTTATCTTTATCGGGCAACCACGTTTCGCCGCTTAACAACTGTAATCGCACAGCGAGGGACGCGCCTGCATGTATCCGACGTTCCTGGAAAGTTATCGACGCTTCTATCCGCGTGTCTGTTGTCGCCGAACCTTGTGTTATCAGATTTCATCGCGTGACACGAATGGTGTAGAACTTTGTGGAAGACACGCGGGTCCCATCAGTTAATCTGGAACATTCGACGACTGATCTATAAAAGCCGACGCGCTTGACCCGCTAATCAGTTTTTCCGACGATCGCCGACCGTGTTCGCCGCTATCGTTGTGCTATAAGTGTAGCCTGTTTTTGTGGGCACAGGTTCGCCCAATAAAAGCTAGTTTTGTATTCCACCGTATTGCTTCTTTCTTCACCGTCACTACCACGTGACAATACGATGATGCTGTTGCTGATGATGATTATGTATTCCTCGTCCACGTGTACAGCTAGGCATTTCAAATTGCTTGATTATGGGCATGACTTCCTATTGAATTGATACTATGTCATCTCTTGCCTCTCCATTAAATATCATAATTCCCGATTTCTCTGTGATAAACTTGAGGCCTAGATTTGCTGCTGCATTGCCACTTATATTCACAAGTCTGTAAATCTTTTGTATTGTCCGCTAGTAGCACTATATCGTCCGCATGCATTAGCCCATGGACCTTTTGTTGCACCTTTTGCCCATTACGTATGTAAGATAGAGGAAAACCTAATTCAGTGCTTTTCTTCACTATAAAGCGTGAACAACAATGGAGGAATAGGAAATACCTGCTTCAATCCCAGATGAACTTCCGCAACTTCATTGCATTCCCTACCTTCCCATGCAATGTCCGGCATCCCATCCGAGACGCGACGCATGCAACGCCATTGGCCGTGGTCATCGCTCCAACCATTTCAAACGCCTTCAGCGTTACGCTAAACGTTGCTATCGCTTTCAATCCTTCGGCTTACTGCGAAACAGCCATTTTTTTAATAAAAAAAAAACGAATCTTTCTTAATGATTTACCACCACTTTTCCTGCATTGGGTATGTTTCTAGCTTCTTTCGTGCAGCGTAAAAATGTGGTTCGATATATGCTTCAAACATCACCTACAGCGCATACAAGGATATGCTACTGGGAAAATTGCTGGGACCACTGGTCGCCGTAATGTTCTGTATATAATGAATCAGTCAACACCTTGGTCTGAATAGGGGACCTCTATAGCACAGATGCCCGATATGTAACCATTACGCCACAGACTCTTTCCCCCCACCATGGCGTGCCTCATTATCAGAGCGCAGCTTTGGTATGTAAAACCTAGGCAATTATTTGAAATTAATGAACACGTCATCATGCGTCAAAATGCGGGCTGATCCCGAAAATAGTGCAGTTTAAAAATGAGCGCCAATCCTGAAGATAATGCAGTCCAAATGTTTAGGAGTCCGACGCTCCTCCCCTCACGCGAGCGGTGATGCCATAAAGTGTGGTGCGCTGTGATTCTGGCCCCATCTCACCCTGCCTTGCCGTGGTTGCTTATGGATTTGATGCTGCGCTGCTAAGCACGAGGTCACCGGATCGAATCCCGGCCACGGCGGCCGCATTTCGATGGGGGCAAAATGCGAAAACCTCCGTGTACTTACATTTAGGCGGACGTTAAAGAACCCCACGTGGTCCAAATTATCCTGGAGTCCCCCACTGCGACGTGCCTCATAATCACATCGTGGTATTGGCACGCAAAACCTTATATTTCTTTTATCTCACTCCCAATTCTTTCAGAAACACCTTGCCTTTCATCGACTTGAACTGGAGGTTGATATGCCGTCCAACCTTTCCGTTGTTCTTTCTTTTTCATTCTTGTCATCACGATACCTGCCTTGCCGCGCTCGATTTGACCTCAGCTGGCTATCGGGCACCAGGCGGTCGCGTATCAATAAAGTGTAGCGCTTTCTATAAGCAATGCAGTTGTCTGGGAACAGGTTGAACAGTGGCGTCCGCACTAAAATATATACAAGCCTGACCGCGCCGTCAGGTGTAAGCAAGCGTAAGATTTAAAACTCGCTTGGAAACAGCCACGACTACGCAACAGTCCAGTGCCTGCCTCTTATTCTCCCCCGGATAATTCGTCTAGCTGAGCCCAGCACTTCTTTCAGCTCGCCCATCCCGAGGTGTCGTCCGGCTTGCGACAGTCGACGCAGGAAGCATCGCGCGGCGCTCGCTCCAGCGCCACTTTGGAGGTTTCTTGCGACACACGCTCCACGAGGTCGGCATTTTGTCCGCACACGCGCACGAAACGGAGCCCCTCCCCCATACGGTGCCGCCGGGGCGTACGTGTCCGCGCGCCGTCTGACGCCCGGCTGGTCGCGGCGGCGACGTCGGTCGTGCACGTGCAGCGGCCGGCGCTCTCTTCGCGGACGTCGCCCCTGCTTCGGCGGCGTGGCGCCGAGGGCCCTGCGACGGCGACAGGGAGGAGGAAGAGGAAGAGAACAGAGAAATAGGGAAGGGGGCACAAATCACTGTAATTTGTGTCTCCGTCCGCGATGCATCACGACGGATTCCCCATCCTCCGACGCCCAGTCCCGCGAAAATCGCGGTTCAAGTCCGGATGCGCGCCGAGCAGATTGTGTTGTGAACAGAACGAAAAAAAAAAAGAAAGAAGAGAAAAGGAAAACCAAATGTATACGTGCTTGCACGAGAGCTACCACAATGAATGTGGCGGTGCTGCTTAAGTCTTCTCGTTCCTGCAACGTTTTCTTTTTTTTTTTTTATTGGCGGTTGCGTCGACCTCTCGCGAATCTGGCCGTCATCGTCGTCTGTCTCGGCTTTCGAGAAGGTTTGCTATCCACATTTGCAATTCTTTCTTTCTTTTTCAATTGATGGGCGGGCTTCGAGCTTTTATCTCCAGACGATCATGTGCCATTGTCGATTGATTGCGAACAGTATTGAGTGCTTCTATAAAACGAACATTGTTTACATGGCAGGAGCAAGTGGTAATCTTCAGTCATGCCACACTGTACAGTATGTAACCTAAGCAGAAGCGTTCTTGAAGAAGGGCATTTCTTTCTTTCTTTTCTGCCGCTGCAGGCGCGCCTCAGTTCGCCGTTTTTTCTTTCTAGATAGACCCACGAATAAGGTTCACGTATTTGTCTTTCTTCTCACTTAAGGAAGACTCCGTAATGACGTCACAGCCGTTGAAGTGTCGGACGCTCAACTTCGGCCCCGTGGGACGACGGCTTGAGATAAAAGTACCACGTGTAGGTCGCTGCTGACGTCTGTACGCGCCTTTTACGCAGAATGCATTGCCACTGCACATGCATTCGGCTCCCTCTGGACAAATGTTTCGTTCTATATAACGAGAAGTGATCTATACGTAGGGACCGTAGGTCACCTATTCGACGAACTTAAAAGGGGAGCTACTTTTCGGTCATTACTGCGCAACGTGCGGATGCTCGCGCGACGGAGCACAACGATGTAAACTCCCCGAACAAAGCCGATCGAACGACACTGCGTTCGCACTGATGAAACATAAAGCGAGCGAAACAGGTCCGCGGATATGTATTACGCCTGCTCTGTACTCCGAGCGAAAATCATTTGCATTCAGAGTATGTAAGGGCAGAAAGCTGAATAGTGCACAGCTATGGCTTCTTGTAGGATACTGGACAATACTATGGCCTGGGAATCTGTCGCAGACGCTAATGTGCCTGTGTGGAGCATACGTTTAATCTCTAGCTTGTCCCCGTCTTCCTGCCCATGCTTTCCTCACGCGCATAGCGCAGTTCAGCCAACTGACTGCGCACATTTCTTGTATCTGCTGGCCACTTCATGTTTAAAAGACATTGACAGGTTTATTATCACAGCAAGCGAGCACATGTGACACCTAGGCGGGCTTTTAGCACACCTAACCAACATAGTCAAGTTATCCCATGGTCTGCACTCGTCGTACCATGAAACTGCATGTTTCTTTTTTTTTCGCCTTTGGTGCTCTTCCGCGCAGTGAACTGTAATAGTAGCTAGCCCTTACGAGCTAGTAATGTCGCCTTTGCTTACAATGGCAGATCGCCAAGTCGCGTTAGTGAGTTCGTTGCCGTGGGTAATGACTCAATAAACAACGGATGAACTCTCATCGCGCAAGGAGGGTCGCGCAGGCTCACTGGCCAAAGGCAACAGGTCCGCGCAATACGTTTGCTCATCAAAGCGGAACTAATGTACATCCGTGAGCTCTACCACTTGTCCCTTATTCGTCGCGTTTGTTCGCTTATTTCATCTCGCTAAGACCTTCGGTCGTCTTTTCTGACCATCGCAGTCCTTTTAGCTTTTGCTCCTTCCTAGACTTATCAATGGCTGACAGAGTCGAAGTAAAACACAGAGAACGATGTACAGAACAGAAAAACAAAGTAAAAGCGAAAAAAAAAGGTAAATAACGAGCCAACCGGTGCTGGATGGGTTCGTCGCCATACAGTCGCGCACGCCCCCTCGCAACATCGACGGACCGCCGCCATCCGCACTGTGCGTGATAGGGTCGCCGCCCGCACACGTCTACACTCCACGGCGCCGTGCGGTTTCGCTTTCAGAGGCAGTTGGAAAGATTAGAAACGAGAAACGGAAAGCGAAATAAAAATCCACGGCGTAGTAGCATCTGTACGTGCCTCGAGACAGCGTCCACGCGAGCTGATCTTTACGACCGAGGGTTGCCAAAGCCGCCGCCTAGTAAACTGCATGCCCGAGTAATCTTCACGGCCGGCGCTAAGGATAGAGGTCGAACACCAAGCCTCTTTGGCGCGCTTCTTCGGCCGTTGCTTCAGGAGGGCGTAGAGGAGAGCGACAGGGGGACTCTTTGCTTAAATTATACTCGTAGCCCTGCCCTCTGTCTGTCGAACGTTTTGATATTTCTTTTTCTCTTTCTTTTGCGTTTCATAGTTTGTCATCTATCTGGCTCTTAAGCGTTATCTTTCCTTGCCTCCTTCGCCCGCCTGTATCCACCGCACACGGCGCCTTTCACCTGAGTTGAGCCACCAGAGGGCGAACTGGTTCTGGCCCGAAAGAGGAGTCGCTCTCGCCTCCTGAATTCTAATTAGATCCGATACACGAGCGCGAACATGTGTACATCCAACTGTTGTGCTGTCTTTCTTTTCAATTACTCTTCCACGCGGTGTGGCCCTTTTTACGTAGGGCTGAGTTGCGAGCATGAACAGAAAAGAAAGAAAGAAAGAAAGAAAGAAAGAAAGAAAGAAAGAAAGAAAGAAAGAAAGAAAGAAAACCTTCTTCGCGTTCATGACTGAATAATAAAGCGTTCCCGGGGAGCGGGCTTTCAGCGTGTATACGTTGATTTTGCTCAGCGAACCGCGGATAGCCTACAGAACACTTTCCAAATCGTCCGTGCAGAGAATATCCAAGGAGACAAGGTCAAAGTGAAAATCGCCGCGAAGGAAGATTACGTTCGGTTCGTTCCAATATTCATGTGGTGTTAAGCGGGAAAGGTGATTGTCGCCTCTTTCAACTCCGTCCAGTGTTATCAATTGTGCTAGTGAACTTTAGTAAGAATTCCGCGGTGGAACTCAGAGTTTACATGATGCACTCTGAGACGTGCCCTCAGTTGACCACATTAAAGTTAGGGCTAGTTGCAATGGATTCATTCAAAAGAGCAGGCGTATACGTTATTACTAGGAAACTTGCGTCGAGCAGGTAACTCAATGCAGGTGCTGTGTCATAGAATGCCGTTGTTTCTTTCTGCTGTTACAAAGGCGACAGCTTGTGTTTGCAGTGTTAGATGGTATAGTAGTTTTCGTAGTGTGGCACAATGACAGTTGGCTGCATTGAGAAAAGAGTAAAAGAGAGAGAGGAGGTGAAATGAAGTGGATTGATCCTAGTCTCTAAAAAGGGCATGCGTCATAATTAACATGAACACCCTGTCGACGATATTGCTCGTAGGGCGTCCTCGTTTGTTGTATCGCATGCCATTTGTTACCGACTAGGATCATTTCTCTTCATTCCACCCCCTGTTCCCATTCTTGACTCCTTCCTTAGTGCGGTCAACTCTCATTGTGCAGCAGCTCCGAAATCACTATCCCGTCCAACATCGCAAACACAAGCTGTCGCATTTATAACAGTAGATCGAAACGACGACTTTCTATGACAGAGTACTAACGAAAAAAGGTTCGGGGGAGTGCGAGTACGTTACTGACGGCTAGGTTTGTAGACAACACACTCTGATTGCTTCTTAAGATGGCCGTGTCTACCTGTGTCTAGTTGTTCGCCGCAAGGCTGGTACTAAGTGCGCGAAGCTTGCGCTATATTAAAGACTTCCTCTACATTGCTTTTATAAACCCTACGAAGGGTGTAAATTTCAAGCTTTTATTATCCCAGTATTAGCTCTACGCTTCACGGATACGAACAACGTATCCCCGGTTCACAAATACTGGCCAGATAAGTGGAAAGTTCGTGTGATACATTGGGAAATAATCGCATGCTCTGCTGGCACAGCTACTTTCTACCTTAGTGCACCTAATTAAGTTCATAAGAGTGGCTTGTTGGGTTAGTTTGGTACGTGATTATACTAGGAGAATACCAGCAAATTCTAAAGAAGAGACAAAAGCCACCTTCCTGTCGCTTTGTCTACGTCTGCCTCTCGATCATTTCCCTCTTTCTTCAAGTTTGCTGGCATTCCCTTAGTGTAACGTTAAGTAAGAACAACGTAAAATCAAAGGCAAATATTCCGCAAATATCTGTTCTCAAGGTCTAGGAAAGTGTCTGCGAGCCTGTCAAAGCGCGAGAAACGCATATAAGCACTACTACGCTTCATGCCGTCCCGCCTCTGAAGAAGTAGTCGGTCAGGCTCCGAAGCGTCGGGTTTAAAAATAAATTTTGTTTCGAGTTTTTCTTTTCTGTAATTCAGAATGGTGTAAGTCTGAACCATGTTTGAACATCGGCGGCCAGTGAGGGAAAGGTGACGACAAAATCCCACAGAGAGAGAGCAAGATGAGTTTAGAATTGAGCACGAATACCGCCGGTGAAAGAAATATTCTTATGGCTCGCCCAGGCGATCGAAGAGAGGGTACGTCAGTAGGTCAGCAGTAAAGAAAGAAATGCGCCGAATTTCCGCGAGTGCATCTACGAAGAAGAGGCCTTGGCACATAAACGCGCGCGAGAAACACGGGATGGCGTAGCCGATGAATACACGCACACACTTACGCATAATTATCCTGACGGAAGGGCCATCATATTAATTCGGTGAGGGTGCTTATTTAACACTGTTTCGTTCTATTTGGTTGAAGCTGAATATTCGTTCATCGAGTTGAAAGAAATGGGCACAATTTATGTACAGAATGGTAATGTGCAGACTTTAAACGTAAAGTGTTCAAGGTAGTCATTTTGTGACCATGACTAGTCGGAAATACATTTATTTTAGCAGAGTAACGATCGATAAAGTAATCCTTATACGGCTGGTTTGCGCAATAACCACATCGAAGACGCATGTTTTCAATGTTGGTCGCAACGCATATACGAGGGTTACCTAAATACCAATGTTTCATTTATTTATTTAGTCATTCATTTATTTTACTGCTAACAGCGGTTAAGAGCTTGTAAAATGGGCTGAGCGTTTCATCTTGTTCGTGTGTCCGTCCCCTCGTTCGCAACAATCACCACTTGTACAACGGTGCCAAGTCTCGTGATTCTTGCGCTCGTGAGGCTCTTGAAGCTAAGGCTCTTGGTAACGCTTCGGTAATCATTCCATCTCCGCAGCATCGATCTGTATTGTGACTTTGCTGCATTGCAGTTTGTTATGCAGCGAAGACGTAACAATAATGAAGTTTAGGGCTTCAAAGTTAATTGTGCTGCGTTCAGCAGTTACGTGCTAGGAAGACAGCAGAATTGTGCCTTCCTTCGTGTGCACGCATAAATAACTAATGTGCCATCGCACTGAGGCTTGTGATGCTCGGTGGATAGTTCCATCGCCTGAGCGTTTCTCTGTACCACATCTTCGCCGCGCGCATTTATGCTGTGCAGAGAAGACGAATAGAAGCACGGCCTGGAGTCCACGTTTGACTTTACTGTAAACAAGAGTTATCAGGCTATACTGTGACCGGAAAGTGTCTGTTCATTCGTCAATTTACAATAATCAGCTTCTGGCCGCTGGCAAGCGCGTATTATGATTGGTTGATCGCTCTCTCGCTCGTAATTCTTTCTGACGAAACGAACATCTTTCAACGCTCTGCAGTGAAGACGTAAAGCGAAGCAAAGTTGGGAGCACAGATTCCATTTTACTACCCGAAAGAGCAGTTATGGGCTACACAAGTGCGTATGGGGGAGTTATCTCACCGTTCCTCTTCTCGCAACAATCCTCACATGTTCCGCCACGCCGAGTTTCATGGCGTCAGAGGCTCGTAGTCCTGACCCAGAGGGATTCCCTGAACTGCACCGAACGATTTCCAGTGGTCAAACAAAGAATACTGAGTGGGAAGTAGTAAGGAGAAGACCTGGAGCGGATGCGTGTTATGTTAAATAGTAGATGCTTGAGAAGAAGCGGCAGTTCTGAGCTGGCCAAATAGGCCAAACATTGCGTTCCAGAGAGTCGCTTCTAAAACGTTACAGGAGTTTCTTGCAACTTGAAATTGTCTCAAGTATACGCGTGTAACTAATGCTCATGTAACCTACGTATACTTATTGATGCTTTCAGACTACTTTCCGCAGTGATTAGACTACTCAAAAAAGTCACAGGAGTCGGTCATTGTTTTCTCCTTTTTAAACAAAATAAGCAGCATCTAACATATTTTGTGACGATGATGATTGCTGTATATAATCGCGTAATTGCTGCTTCATTATATAGAGGATGCTCCTGCAGCATTCCGTGAAGTTGGTTTCACATTTTGAACAAGAGTATTATATGTGCTTTATAATGGCTTCACCACATAACAATTCAGCAATGCGGTGAAACATGCTTACTGTGTTGTGATGAAAAGGTGTGCGAATTTGCATAAGTACTAAGTGTATACAACGTGTCATTATATAGCACACTTTGGGGCGCCCCAGCGCACCAAAGGAGCAACAAGAACACCACAACTGGAACTCGAGCTGGTTCAGGGGTTGGGCGCTTGCCGAGATCTCCGCAAGCCAGTGATGTATAAGATCGGCTGTCTGCTATTGCGGACAGGCAATCTTGTATGTGAACAACACCTGGTAGGCTGCGACCTCGGAGGCCCCAACCCAGGGTCCTTTTAGTTTGGAGCTTTGATGCCCCCTCCCCCTTCCCATTGGCTTTCCTGAATATCATGCGCCGCCCGGTTGACTTTAATCTCAGGTGCTCTCCTGAGGTCTCCGTATGCAAGTATTATTGTCGCATGTTCATAACTTCACCGTAATACACACATGTGTCGCAGTGACGCACAACGATCTTTACGGAACCCATAAAAGTATTTTGCCCACATATTTTATCAGCATGTCAGTTATCTTTTTCGAACAAAGCTTAAAGACCGGGTCGTTCGCACGAATCGCGTACGGCAACAGCATCGCTGATGTGGATGTGAACTCAGTGTGCCATTGCACTTCCAGTGCTGTGCGATTTGCGCGCTCACTTCTGAGCAAAGCATGCACGTTGGCTGAGAAAGGCCGTGCGGGTCCGCGAGGCACGACCAGTATTTTCAGCTGGCCGTGTGCAACCAGGAACACATGAAAAATTCTTCGCAAACCCTGTGCAGTAAGATGTATGGAGCACATACTATACCCACTAGTGTATACTGGTCATTTCCTCGGAGTTGTTGTTGAAGTTAATGCCAGCTGAAATAGCCCTGTTTGTGAACAATGTCAAACGCCTGAAACAATGGAATGCTTATTATGATAGTTCGCAGTATATGTGCCGGAGAGACGAATATTGGACAGTTTCCTGGCTGGCGGCGGCAGTCAACCACTGTCACAGGCTGTTGCGGCACACGGCAGTTTACAAGCTGCGAGCCACATAACGAAAGTATTGAAGTTCCTGCGCGAAACGGTACTTAGACGATTGGCTTTGGCAGGGTCGCAATGTAACGTACCGTACAAACGCACTGACTGCTTTCCTGCTCGCCATTACCATTAATCACTATACTTTCATCCACACTTCCCCAGTGCAAAGTAGCAGGCTAGAGTACACCAGCTTAGGCCGACCTCTATGTTTTCCCTATCAATGAAATCGCTCTTAGAATAACTGCTGACATGGTTTGCGAGGTTCCATCGAACGAACGACAGGCACGCAGCATTGTAATTCTTTCTGAGTAATCTTTGCTCAAAGCCAGCACTCCCGAAGGCGGTGTCTTTCACTGGTAATGTGTTGGTGTGTGCGCAGACGTAGCGTGCAACTCGGCGAGCCTATCTTAGCAGGCTCCTTGGCAGACGTAGGTATAGTGTCCACACGCACCGTGTGCACTATGGAAGCCTATAGCTAGAGAGAGGGTTTGCGCGCCGCGATTATACATCTAACAGCTAGCAAAAGGTGGTCGTACATATATATCTCTCTCACTTCTGCAGGCGCACTGTCGATGCCCCGCTGGCCTCCACAGCTTCAGCAGTGCGGAAGCGTTCGCGGAGGCCAGGGTACGGACGCACAGCAGCCCCAGCAGCCGGGCCAGCAGCCTTCGTCCAAAGAAGAACACCACCGGAGCCCATCGGCGGCCAGCGACGCCCACGAACAGAGCTTCCTCACCACGTGCGTCGGCAGCATCGCAGAGCTGAGTGAGTGCACGGTCACGGGACTGAGGCTATGGGAAACGGACTATAGAGCGCACGGTAAGGGAGGGGCGGGGGTAAATTGTGCTCTTTTCATGAAATCAGATCAGACCCCATCCATTTCAGTTTCATTCGAGAAAATGTAAAAAGTGCGAACGTTCTTTGCACTTAATTCGAGGTGCTAGTGTCCTAATCCCATTCCTGGAATGACAGTATATGGTCCGATTCCACTGCTACCTTTGGTCCCATCAGCGCTGCGCTCGTATGAGATACGAGCGGGTTCTTTCTTCGACGGATGTGCAGGCGAACTCCTAGCAGCGGTGACCCAACTATACCGGAGCCGCACGGCTTCCCAGCGTCCGCCACTCAGCTGGGGCCCAGGAGCAGTTCACGCGCTCTACCACTACATGCGCTGCTCGCAGCTCGAGCACGCGGAGCATGGATCGTCCAGACGTTCGGCGGGGCCTGAGCTCATTTACGAAAGGTATTAACTCTGCCTGTAGGGATGATACTCGTCGGACTGCATTCAAATATCGGGCATTCTTATTAAAGGATCTTGAGGGGAGATTTCTTTTGTCTGCCAGAGTTTATAGGAATAGAGAAAACTGCGCAATAATTTCAACTTTATTAGTAAGTGACCTCCGTGAAAGCTTCTAAGCTCTGTTTTCCACAATACATAATTACCGGAACACGGTGGCCACCACTTCGGTAAAGCAGCGATTAGGCTAGGGATTAAAATAGAAATTAGTCTTGCGCATAACAATTCATTAGTTATAGACAGAGACGAACCGAAGAGTGATTAGAGCGAAACCCCCGCATTGTCTTCGGTATTGTTCATTCTGGCCTATCGTGCTTCGGGAACAAACGCAAGAACGATGCAAAAGCTTGACAACTAATTATGATATTAAAGACAGGGTCGCCGCCACATTGCGGGATGGTACCTAGCGGAAAAGCCAACATAAAAGCTTTTAGAAGTGATCACTGAGAAGGCCGATAGAGATAGAAAAAAGAAGAGTGATAAGGGAAAGGGCAGGGAGGTTTAAGGGGACGTATTCTGCGACGATCCATATCCTCAATACCACCGCCTTGGCAACGCCTTGGCCATCAGATGTGCACTGATTGGCTGGTTGAGTAAAATGCGATGAGCTGAATGGCTGGTTGAGCACTACGTCACCCGATTTTGCGCAACCAGCCAATCAGCGCGCAAACCTGATGGCCACGGCTTGGCCAAGGCGATAGTACCGCCGAAGTGTATCGTCACAGAATACGTCCTCAAGCTGAGCCTGGTTGGCTAAACTAGGGGAGGGTGAAAAGGTCTTGAAAGATGAGAAAGAGAGAGGAAAAGCTCACAGTATGGACACGCACACGCACATGCACATGCTCAAGCGTTCATCGATCAGTCTGTGAACTTGCGTTCATGGCGCTTTTTTTGCGGGTTCGCAGTTCTTCGCTCGCTTTCCAATGACAAGACGGGAGTGAGTGAATGGTTGCATTTTGTTCTACAGACCATATCAGGTGCTCCCTCCGCTGGTGGAGTGGGTCCGGGTGGCGCACGCGCACGCCGAGTACCGGCGCTCACCCCTCGTGGACCAAGATGACGTCATGCAAGCTGCGCGCCTCTTACTTCCCGGAGTCGACTGCCCCGTGCGGGCTATCGGGTAAGCATCAGCGACGTTCTCGATAAAGGCAGAGCACGCGCGCCTACCCAGTTCATAAAACTCTGCCCACAAGAACGGCACAGAAGTAATTCTTAATATCTAGCAGCTTTAAATGCGATTACAGCACTTATTGATAAGCGTTATAGGCGAGATACCCGCGATGAAGGCCGTTACGACACCAACAGCCAGATTTCAATGGCCGAGTGCAGAGGCCATTGAAACCTCGTATTTTAACGTCGAAGTGAATTCGTACCCTTTGATGTAGAACTGTAAACACACATGTAGATCATTTGTTTATGTGCAGTACAGATTTCTTTCCTTTTTTTTTTTGCGCTAGTGTGCCAGCAGACGTCCTACGAGAGAATGTTGGAGTTTCTGCTGAATTGCTTTTACAGTTTTGAATATTTCTTTATCAATAAATGAAGATAAATTGTACTGTTCGGAGAGTAACTTTGGGAACCTACGAAGTCCTAGTTGACCCAAAAATTAGTTTAATCATGCGCAACAAAGCTAATAGCCTTCGTGGTCATGCTCGCAGAGAACTTCACGAAGAGCGTCTTCTGTTGCTACGGCGATCGAGCTCCGCGTCGACGGACGACGTGCCTCAGGAGTGGGCGCGCCAACTGCAGACCGAGTTGGCGTTCCGGTTGCTGTCGCTGTGCGGCCAGCAGGGCACGGGCTCCGCCGTGGTGTCTCAGGCGCTGGCGTTGCTGCCAGCACCAACGCGGCTGGACACGCGCGACCAGCGCGGCCTGACGCCGCTCATGCTGGCCTGCGCCAGAGGGGACGAGGTGGCAGCCCGAGTTCTTGTCCAAGCAGGAGCCGACATACACGCCGAGGTGCTCACGAAATTTGTGCTGTCTTTAAGCGTTAGCTTCTTGGTGATGGTTAAAAGCTCCTTTCAATGTTTCTATGTAGAGATTTAAGCAGTACACATATATAGGTTTCTTGAGCGTATGAACTTCGCGACTTGATTAATCCTTCTGGATTTGTGGTAATTAGTAGTACATTCCTTTATCAACTGGTGCAAACCTCTTCAATTAAAGAAAATAGGTCAAATTAAAGCCAAACTAGAGGCGCTATAAGGCAAATTAATTCCGATCCGTTTCTATTGCATTTTGCCATTAGCCCTCCACGACTGATCAAACTCTTTTCGGGCCACGCCCACTTCGCCTTTCTGTCACGTGACGTCGGAAAACGACGACAACTTGTGCGCGCTAAAATGAATTGATAAGGCGAACAAAACTGAAATGTTTTCGGAATAGCCAGGGAGTGCCCCGTTCCGACAGGTATGGAAAATGGCACTAGCTCATCTTTAGCACTGGCTCTGGCACTTGCTCTGGAGCTGCCGGCGACAATAGATTTCGTTGTGTATAAAGATATGTCAGTGCCCTTCCACTCTGTGAAGAAGGATGACCAGCGAAGCTGTGTATGTGGGCCCCTTAATGGCAAATTGCACCTCCGCCACGGGTCGGCCCGACGTTGCCCTATCTTCGAGATCGGCCCACGTATGGGGAGTGCTTAACGCCTGCTTCACCTCCGCTACGGGTCAGCTGGCATTGCACTATCTTCGGAATCGGCCCACGTATGGGGAGTGCTTAACGCGCCTGCTTCAGCTCTGCTGCGGGTCGGGCCGGTATTGCACTATCACCGGGATCGGCCCACGTATGGGGAGTTTTTTGCGTACGACACAAATTTTCTTGGACAGTAGAGGCATACTGCTTCGCTGCCAAAAAAAGAAGCCCTTCCGTGGCCGTATAGAGCTGTCGAGCTCTTTCAGCAGTAGACGCTATCACTCTGCGAACTCCTCTTCACCGAGAACTTACTAACCGCGTCGAGCCGAGTTTCGCCGTCGCCAGCAATTTGACCTTCGTTTGACTGAAGCTCCGCCGTAGCCTTGGCAATTGGCAACGCGTCACGTGACTCGCCGCGCCGAGCTTCGCCGCCGGCTTGGCGCATGCGCTCTCTGCAGCTGGGTCGCCGCCTGACCACGTGACTCGCCGCGCGCGTGGCTAAGAGGAGCGCTGCACTCGCCTAGTCAATGCCAGCTTGGCCATGCATGAGAGTGAGGCCGGGCTTTCTTCTGTGAGCGTTGTGCGGGAGTGGGAGGCATTGAGCCGTCGTCGCCAAGCGGCGTCTGACCACCCCGCAGATATCGCCCATCGAGCTGCTTGACTAGAGAGGGTCCGGAATGCAACAGGTGTCGCACTGTCAAGATCAATGTAGCGACTGCATTCGCAACTTGTCCCTTTGTGCTTCGACGCTGCGCATGTTCACGGCGCCTCTTTGCATGTCTAGCACTTGCGCTTTCCCTTTGGCACAATAGGCGTCGCACCGTCGAACGATGCGTGTCTACCCAAGCCTAATCACTGACATGTCTAACCACCGACGTAGGCACAGCCGTCATACCTGGCCTAATGATAATTGTACACGCAAGTATAATAATTACTGCTAAATCAAAGGCTAACCGAGTGAAACCAACACTTAACCAGGCTAAACCAAGGTTTCTCTTTGCATATCCAGGGCTAGTATAGTTAAGCCGCAGTCAATTTTTACTCCCTGTTGCATGCCGCCGCGATTTTGGACCAGCCGCTGCAAGCTAAGGAAGGGGAAGCAGAACAATCGCAGACGCCCGCACCACTCTCCTTACCCAGTTATCCACTTTCACGGTGCTAGCTCGGCCCACCTGAACTCTCTCCACTTTTGCACGCTCATTGCTTCATGTCAGCCAATTAAAAAAAAAAAAAAAGCCTTTCAACGTAGATAATGCTATTTGCTTTGAAAGCACACAAAAGTGACCTCCGATGAACGAGGATAGTGTTTGACCGGACCGCTCAAACAACGCTGAGGGTGCCTACCCGATGATTGCGTCGGCGGTTACGTGAATTTGACGTCAGGAGACTGGAGTAAAACCGGAATAAACTAGCTTTACATTATGCAGTCCTATTCATAATAAAAACTGCAGCAATCGTCGACGAAGTTAGTCAATGGGAGCGAATAGCTCTAACGAACGAGTGAACGAAAGAATTAGCGAGCGAGCGGATGAAAGAACCAGAGAGAGAGAGAGAGAGCGAACAAACGCGTAAACGTTTTCGTTGCAGAGTTTGACCACCGACCAACCACGAAAACGGCCGAAAGAGGAGAACTGTGCGTTTTAAAAGTAATCACAAAGAGGTGGCTGCGCGATACGGCGCCCCCGTTCGTTCCGAAGGTCGTGCGCTCGAGTTTTCGCTAACATCGCTATCTAAAATGAATCGTTGGTCCATAGAGCTCTTTGGCGTTGATGCTGCGTTTTACCATGGTCGAATCTGTGGAGGGTGCTCGTTAAACACTGCTAAACAAGGTGCCGGGCTGCGGCTTAGAAATCAGAATTTGAAGCTGAAATTCTGTTATATTTCTCTAGCTCCTTCATAACTGGGGCGGATCGCAGAGAAAAATAAGGACTAGGGATTGAAGCGTTCGGGCGTTTGTGAACTTAAATATGAGTTTCAGTCGTCTGCAGACGCGATCTCCCGTGGGAGAGCGAGTGTCAAAATTGTTCATGCGTTCCCCGTCTGCGTCTCTGAGCATTTTGCACTAGTACTCGCGCTTCGTTCTAGTTAGCTCATATGTATAACGTATGTAATTAAGGGTAAAATTAGACATCCACCCAATCGTAGCCAATCTTTTTCTCAACTCACTTTCCCTTAATTAATTATTTCTCTCCACCTTGCGGGTTTCCGCTGAACTATTACGTATAACGTATGTAATGCGCCAAATAAACGATGATATAAAGACATGTACTAGAATGTATACGACAAGGGCTTGTTGCGTTTGCTGCTGTCATCACACATGCTCGCGTCACTCTGACAACCAATCGCTCTTAGCAAACTCGTTGATTCCTCTGATAAAACTTTACAGGACCCCAAATTATGCTGGCTAGCCAGCTACGTGCGTATGATTGTGATATTGTACGTGCGTAGGTATTTGTGATCAGCCTTGTCTTTTGTTATTTTTTTGCCAGGCTTGACTGATTACAGATATTCAGAAAAAGTTTGATGACGGTAACGCGTGTTTAACACGAATGTTTAAGCGTTATTTGTGGCGAGGGCCAATCTTGAGTTCGCTGAATCGCTTCGGGTGCAGAAGGTCCTGCTACCTCCATGACAATTCAGTGTAAAGGACGTTGTATAACGTTCTGGTTTTAACTACCGCGCTCCTCTCCTATGCTCGAGCGTTCGCTGACGTTTTCAGCGTACATCGGTGCAGCCAGGCGCAGAACAGCATGCCCAATTAACGAGCCACTACTGGCTGTGCTCCCGTAAACACCATCTTGTTAACGCGACAACAAATGCCTACGTCGCCACCGACTCGCGAAGGGTCGGTGGCGACGTGGGCGACGTGGGCAAAACGGTCATGCCGAGGCATGACCGTTGTGCCGCAAAGCTTCCACGATAATGCGAGTGCTATCGCGCGACTTCCGCCTAACGTGATGCGCGAAGGGTCACACACCTACCCTGGCCCCTGTGCACATACCCAGTTGTACCAGTGGCATATACCCAATGGAAGATCTAGTGGGGTTGAGGGAAACCGAGCTTTGCGTTCTGTGACCGAACTTTCCTCTCTTACTGATGGAAGGTGCTTCCATACATGGAAGCGCCTTTTACCAGGGTCTGCCTGTGCTGCGCTCTCTCTCTCTATCGTTATCTGCGGACAGCGACGACACGAAACTGAGGAACGATGAAATCATGCAAAGCCAACTAGACTAAACCATCACCTTTCCTAGGAACAAGCAAAAAAAAAAAAAAGCTAACGACTAAAATTATTTGCATGCATTGGTTGCTGTAGTTCCAACTTCCGTCTCAGTGCATTTTTAACTATGCAATCTGCTTTAGTTTCGTTCTCTTTCTCTTTTCTGATGGCGCATGCCCATTATGGGTGATCGGCCAAGATTTGGATAGAAATGTAAGGCGGCCCCTGACTTGACAAGAAAACAACGAAAAAGTTATCTGATCCTTTTAACTTGTTGCTCTTTGTTCATTGGAAGGCTATGAGAGTAGGAACGTCTATGCAAAACCGCTAAAACAAACAGCCAGACTGTTTCATTTCACTTTGTTCTCATCGGTAACCGGGTGTTTGCGTCGCTTTGATTATATTTCCAAACATTCTCCTTTAATCATTACGACACGATTCTTTTGATGAGCGTACACTGCTGCTCATTCGTGCGTAATATGTAATATCTGTGAGAGGGAGGTTTAGTTTCACCGTTATTGGCAGCAAGAAAATGCCCAGCTTTTAACGGCGACCACAATTATCTCACCATTACTTAGGCCTGGATATGGAAGAGCAAATGCAGGTACGGTCTCGCGCGTACGTTATCGCATAGAGCATCGTTGGTCATGACAACAGTTTTAAGCCGTAGAAATTAGCAGCTATTACACTTATGTAACACTTGAAGGCAAAAGTGTGTTGCACACGTGGTAGTGGATTAAGTTAGGCGTCAGACTTGTTGCAAGACCTAGCGAGCCGCAGTGTGAAGTAAACATAAGTCGCTGTAGGTCAACCTCCTCAACGACACATGCGAGCAGCTAATGCACTACCAGGACCCTTCAATACTTCCTAAAATATTTTAAATTTAAAATTTTATAATTTCTAAATTTCAATATTTAAAAGAAAATAAATGTATTGAACGACCCTGGCACTACCTAAAGGTCCTTTCGTTCTTTAGTTTGTTCTTTCTTTCTTTCTTTCTTTCCTTCTTTCTTTCTTTCTTTCTTTCTTTCTTTCTTTCTTTCGTTACTTCTTCCGTTCCTTCCTTCCTTCCTTCCTTCCTTCCTTCCTTTCTTCTTTCTATCTTTCTTTCGTTTCTTTGTTCATATTCAGCCATTGCATCTTTTCTTGCTTACGGCGGTATGAGCCATTCCTGCTATTCTTTTGTCTCACTGGACCTTACGCCGCTTTCTTCGGGTATGAGACACTGCGACGAACAACTTAAGGCTTTCACCTTAAAAGTCGACAAGCAGGCAGGTCCATCTACAGCAAAATTTTAGATAGCTAGCGTTTCCTGCAAATTTTGTTCTCCGTGAGCAAAAACTATCATCATCAATGGCTCATACCCCCGTAAGAATTCATACTCCCGTAAGCAAGCAAAAAATGCAATGGCTCATAGCCCCGTAAGGCAGAGGCTACAAGCACTCAGAAAAGGGAAGCGAACAGTGCTTAAATTCTTTCTAATCACTCATACAACGTACAGAACAGCATGTCGAAAACTGTCATCATCAATGGCTCATACCCCCGTGAGCAATGGCTCATACCCCCGTAAGCAAGCAAAAAATGTAATGACTCATAGTCCCGGAAGTTTCATGGCTACTCACTTCGCGTCGATTAGCAGCTATGCCGCTACCCCTGTTGTAGTTGTCGGTGATTTCAATGTGGATGTGTCGGTGCCGAAAAGGGAAAGGTTTACGCGTTCCGTATTGCAGGCATATGCGATTCCACACCAATCCGGCCCAACCGACCACCCAGCACCGTACGTGCATAGATTTGACATTACCAAAGAATATGATTGCAGTAGCGAGTGAAATAATGAACACCGATGAATACCATAAATGAGTGTACGAACCTTTCGTCACGATGACCACCTATCAAGACAATAAATGAGTAGTACCTTTGTTCAAAATTATGTGTCACCTCCGCGTTGTGTGCTAAACAGCGTCGCTCGTAAACTACCTTCGCAGAGTGGAATGGATCATGACTTTTTTTAGTTGTCGGCACGTTATAGCAAAGACAATACTAATCGGGCAGTGTGTATTGTTTTATTTTTCCAGTAGGGAAAAAATTTCGTTGCCAAAACATGATAGAGGGGCGGCCGCAGAGTCTCACTTTCCTCTACATTCGAGGGCGACGTTGTTTCCGTTGTGCTGCTGCAAATCAGAGCTTACTACGTCCTACCGCATCTTCAGGGCAAATATATGTATACTTCTGGGTTCTCGGTATCCCTCTCAAGGTACTCTCTTTCTATGAGGGCGTCGACCCTCTTCTTGAACGCAGCGGGACTGGGAGTGTACCTGGCTTTAAGCACGT